>NW_026575583.1:62500-262500 GCF_028641065.1 Leucoraja erinaceus
CTCCTCCCTCTCTCTCTCCCCCTCTCTCCTTCTCTCTCTCTCTCTCCCTCTCTCTCTCTCTCCCCTCTCTCTTCTCCTCTCTCTCTCCTCCTCTCTCTCCTCTCCTCTCCTCTCTCTCTCCTCCTCTCCTCCCTCTCTCTCTCCTCCTCCCCTCCCCTCTCCTCCTCTCTCTCTCCTCTCTCTCTCTCCTCCTTCCTCTCTCCTCCTCTCCTCTCTCTCCTCTCCTCTCCTCCTCTCTCTCTCTCCCTCTCCTCTCTCTCTGTCTCTCTCTCTGCCCTCTCCTCTCCGCTATCTTTCGCTCTCCCTCTCCTCTCTCTCTGTCACCCTCTCTCTCCCTCTACTCTATCTTTCCCTCTATCCTCTCTGTCTCTCTGTCCCTCACTCTGCCCTCTCCACTCGTCTTCTCTATCGCCACTCTCCCTTCCTCTCTCTCTCTCTCTCCCCCTCCCTCCCTTCTCTCCTCTCCTCTCCTCTCCTCCCTAGACGACGCATCACATTTTGGCTTCACCGTCGCATTGTTCAAGGGCAGCACCGAGAACTGGTGGGTCCTTCACCTCCATCGGCCCCCTCCCCTCCCTTCCTCCCCACCCCCCCTCCCATCCCCTCACCACCACCTCCTCCTCCCCTCCCTCCCCTCCACCCCCTCCCCTTCCACTCCGCTCCCCCTCCATCCTCACCCCCCCCTCTCCCCCTCCCCTTGCCACCACATCCCCCCCATTCCCCCCACCCACCCCTCGTCCCCTCCCACACCCCATCCCCTCCCTATCACTCCCCTCCCCCCTCCCCTTGCCACCACACCCCCCCCCATCCCCCCCCCCCACTCCCACTCCCATCATGAAGGGGGCTTTGAGTGGGTGAGGGCTTGGGTGGGTTGAGGGGGAGGGGGATGTGGGAGAAGGGGGGCGGGAGGGGGTGAGGGGGTTGGGGTGTGAGGGGGTTTGGGGAAGGAGGGGTGAGGTGGGAGGGGGTGAGGGGGTTTGGGAGGAGGGGAGAATACTGCGGGGAATATGGTGATAATCGGTGACTGGGTGGGAGTAAGATCTGTAACATTCTGTAAACATCCCCAGGATTCTAGTGGGGGCTCCTTTGTTGAAAGACCAAAATGGATTGGCCACGGGGGCCGTCTACAAGTGTCGGTACGGAGGGACAGCAGTTGCAGCAAGCTCAACATTCCAGGTACGGGGGGGAGAGAGGGGGAGGGAGGGAGGGAGGGGACCCCTCCCCCACAACCCCCCTCTCCCCCACAATCCCCACCCCCACAACCCCCCCTCCCCCCCCACAATCCCCTCCCCCCCACAACCTGCTCCCCCACAACCTCCCCGTTCTTGCCCCCGAGCCGCGCCTGCACAGTTAGGGGCTATGGGTGTGTGGTGGAATATTGTGTTGGGGAGTGGGTTGTGTTGGGGGACCGGGCCTCCCCTGTGACTGGGACCCAACGGGCCCCACTTAGTCCAGTGTATTTATAAAATCTTTAGCGATTGTCCTTAATGCTACCCGCTAGAGCTCTCTCCTGGCCACTTTTTGCTCTTCTGATTTCCCTTTTCAGTTTACTCCTTAGTTCCTGAAACTCCTCCAGGGATGCACTTGATCCCACCAGCTGCCTATTCCTGTCCCATGCATCCTTCTTGTTTTTGACTAACGTCTCAATTTCCCTTGTCAGCCAAGCTTCCTTACGTTTGTCAGCTTTGGCCTTCACTCTAACGGGGACGTACACATCCTGAGCTTTCGTCAGCACACTTTTAAACACATTCCACATGGCCGATGTTCCTTTCCCCTGAAATAACCTGCTCCAGTCCACTTGAGCGAGACTTTCTCTCACACCCTCAACGTTGGCCTTACCCCAGTTGAACATGTTAACACGTGGACTCTCTCTGTCCCAATCCATAACTATCTTAAACCTAATCGAACTGTGGTTACTGGTTCCAAAAGGCTCCTCCACAAACACTTCATTAACTTGCCTTCCCAATTTCCCAATGCTAGATCCAGTGTTGCCCTCTCACATGTGGGGGCCTCCACATACTGCTTAAGAAAACTCTCCTGAACACTTTTGAGGAATTGCACCCCATCTCAACCCTTCACGCTATGATTTTCCCAGTCTATATTGGGAAAGTTAAAATTCTCTACGACAACAACCTTATTTGACCTGCAGCTGTCTGCAATCACATTTGTTCTCTAGTTCCTATTGACTATTCGGGGGTCTGTACTACACCCCCAACAAAGTGAGCATCCGTTTCTTGTTCCTCAGCTCCACCCATATAGCCTTACTAGATGAACCGTCCATAATGTCACCTCTGATAACAGCTGTGACATGCTCTTTAACCAACAATGCAATCCCATCTCTTCTTTTCCCCATCACCCCTGTCTCTCCTGTACCCTAGAACATTGAGCTGCCATCCTGCCCCTCCCTGAACCAGGTTTTAGTCATGGCTACAAAGTCCCAGTCGCTCGTACCTATCCATGCCCTAAGCTCATCTGCCTTACCCGCCAGGCCCCTTGCATTAAAATACATGCAGTTTAAACCAACCTCCTTCCTTGCTCTCCGCCTTGCACCTGCCTATTCTGTCCACCAACCACAACAGCCTCCCACTCCCCTGGCAATCTAGTTTAAACCCTCCCGTGTAGCATTCGAAAACTTGCCCGCTATGTTGGTCCCGTTAAACTTGCTCCGTAGGATGTTGGTCCCTCTCCAGTTTAGGTGCAACCCGTCCCTTTTGTACAGGTCCCCCCTGCCCCAGAAGAGATTCCAATGATCCAGAAATCTACATTGCTGTTTCCTGCACCATCTACTCAGCCACACATTAATTTCCCCTATAGAAACCTCCCTATCTTCCTGTTCTCCCTATCTTCCTGTTCTTACCTTCACTAACACGAGGTACTAGAAACAATCCTGAGATCACTACCCTGTAGATCCTGCTTTTCAGTCTTCTACGCAATTCAGTAACTTGTGTTGCAGAACCTCCTTCCTCTTACGACCTATATCGTTCGTGCCAACATACACAACAACCTGCGGCTGCTCCCCCGCACTCTTGGGGATGCCGTGCAACCGCTCCGAGATGGCCTGGACCCTGGGACCAGGGAGGCAACACACGATCCTGGAGTCTCGCCTGCTGCCTCAGAATCTCCTGTCCACACCTGTGACTGTCGAGTTCCCCACCACCACTACGTCTCTGCCTGATGTCACTTTCCCTGTTGAGCCTCAGCACCAGGGTTGGAGTCACAGCCCTGGCTGCCACTCAATCTTGTTGTGTCATCCGCTCTGACAGCCCCCAAGAGGAGTGGGAGAAGGGACACAACAATGCAGGAGGGGATATGAGGAGAGGGAGGGGAGTGGGGGGAGCAGCGCACAACCAGAGGGCAGTGGAGAGGAGAGGAATGCGGGGAGCACTGCACTGAGGTAGGGGGAGACGGAGGATGGATGGGGAGAGGGGACAGAACTGAGGGAATGTGAGGGGGGCAGGAGGAAGGAGAGGGGGGGAGGGAGGGGGGAGAGGAGGGGGAGAGGAGGAGGAGGGGGGTTCTGCACTATGGGAGGGGATGGAGGGGGTGAGCAGGAAGAGTTGTGGGAGGGAAGGAGGAGAGGAGGGAGCACTGGACTGGGAAGGGAGTGATGGGAAGGAGCGGGGGGAAGGAGGGGGACTGGAGGGAGGGGGAGGGAGAGGGGGACTGGAGGGAGGGAGGGAGGGGAGTGTGAGAGTAGAGAACGTCGCACTTTTATTTATTTATTTTTTTATTTTTTTTATTTTTTTATTTTTAATCAAAACATTTATTCAATTATTAAAAAATAATATTTACACTACAATAAAACAAGCCAGAACCCACCACCATAAATACAATACAAACATATATCCATACTAAACTATTATACAATTATGATACAATCCTTATTGAGGATACATTCAACACCCTGCGGAGCCCAGCGGTCCCTGAACTCCCTCAGGGTGCCCACAGACAGGGCGTATTCCCTTTCTAATCCCACCCGGGCGTGGACGTAACACCGGAAAAGGGGCAGGCAGCTGGCCCGGGTAGAGCCCTCCACCGTCTAGCGCCGTGACTCGCGGATGGCCAGCTTGGCCAGGCCCAGGAGCAACCCAACCAGGACATCTTCAGCCCTATCCTCTCCCCTACGCACAGGGTGTCCAAAGATGAGGATGGTGGGTGAAAAATGCAGCCAGAAGGCAAGGAGCAGCCCCTTTAGATATTCAAACAGTGGCTGCAGCCTCATGCACTCCATGTACACGTGGTACACAGACTCTTCCAGCCCGCAAAAGTGGCAGGCGGCTGGCGAGTCTGTGAACCGCGAGAGAAACAGGTTGCAGGGAACTCCTCGGTGCAATACCCTCCACCCCAGGTCCCCAATGTAGAGGGGGAGAATCCCTGCGTAGAGGGACCCCCACCGGGGGCCCCCCTCATGACCGGAAGGCAACACTGACCGCCACTTGGTGTCCGGACGGTGGACCAGGGCGAGGAAGTGCAGGGTGTGGAGGAGGAGCCTGTACAGGACACGCCTCCCTGCGTCTTGGAGGGAGACGAAGGGAGAACGTCGCACTTTGGGAGGGGAGGGGGAATATAGGGAGTTAGCTGTTCCCTGGTGGACACAAAATTCTGGAGTAACTCAGCAGGACAGGCAACATCTCTGGAAAGAAGGAATGGGTGACTGGAGTCTGAGGAAGGCTCTTGACCCAAAATGTCACCCATTCCTTCTCTCCAGAGATGCTGGCTTTCACTCTGAGTTACTCCAGCATTTTGTGTCTACCTTCAATTGAAACCAACATCTACAGTTATTTCCTAAGCACGTTAGCTGTTCCCCATTAGTTTACAAATGATTACTTTTGTACTTCACCCAACACCTCCGCTCGGTTCGCAATAACCAACCCGATCTGCCGGTGGCTCAGCACCTCAACTCCCCCTCCCATTCCGAATCTGACCTTTCTGTCCTGGGCCTCCTCCATGGCCAGAGTGAGGACCACTGTAAATTTGAGGAGCAGCACCTCATATTTTGCTTGGGCTGTATGAACATTGACTTCTCCAAATTCAGGTAGTCCCAACTTTCACCTCCCCTTCCCAGCTCTCCCTCAGCCCACTGTCTCCGCCTCTTCCTTTCTTCTTCCCACCCCTCCCCACCCCCCACCCTCACATCAGTCTGAAGAAGAGCCTTGACCCGAAATGTCGCCTATTTCCTCGCTCCATAGATGCTGCCTCTCCGCTGAGTTTCTCCAACATTTTTGTCTACCTTTGATTTTCCAGCATCTGCAGTTCCTTCTTAAACACTTTTGTTCCATTGTCATTTAGTTGCTGTGTTTCTTGCTTTCTGCTTCCAAACAGAATCATCGGGGACGAATAACATTGGCCTTTCGATGACAACTGGTGAAAATAAGGCTGTGGTAAGTTACCGCACCGTTACGTTTGACAATCAATCTGCCCGGAGTCTCACGCACGCATGCATGCATACTCATGCATGCACACATATGTGCACACATGTCTATGTCATGCACACATTTGCACACAAAACGCACACGCGCGCATGCAAACGGACATGCACCCAGGCGCACATACATGTACATACATGCACACGCACAAGCACACGTGCACACACACACATTTCCCTGGGGTCACGCACACACTTGCCTTTGACCTTTCCACCTGGGGGCATAATATTTCTGACAGTTTATTTATGCCACACATAATTTTATATACTTTTATCTGGCCTCTCTTCAACCTATGAAGCTGCAGCGTAAACAGTCCAGGTGTGTCCAATCTCTCCTTATAGCTCAGTGTTTGTAGATCAGAAGGATCGAGAGTGCTGGTACCTCGTTCCCGGAAAGTACTTTCATCTATCTGGGTATTGAGTATAGAAGTTGGCATGTCATGTTTCAGTTGTTCAAGAAACATAGACACATAGAAACATAGCAAATAGGTGCATGTGGAGGCCATTCGTGGTGATCATGACTGATCATTCCCTATCAATAACCCGTGCCTGCCTTCTCCCCATATCCCTTGACTCCACTAGCCCCTAGAGCTCCATCTAACTCTCTCTTAAATCCATCCAGTGACTTGGCCTCCACTGCCCTCTGTGGCAGGGAATTCCATAAATTCACAACGCTCTGGATGAAAAAGTTATTTCTCACCTCAGTCTTAAATGATCTCCCTATTATTCCAAGACTGTGGCCCCTGGTTCTGGACTCGCCCAACATTGGGAACATTTTTCCTGCATCTAGCTTGTCCAGCCCTTTTATAATTGCATGTTTCTATAAGATACCCCCTCATCCTTCTAAACTCCAGTGAATACAAGCCTAGTCTTTTCAATCTTTCCTCATATGACAGTCCCGCCATCCCAGGTATCAATCTCGTGAACCTACGCTGCACTGCCTCAATCACAAGGATGTCCTTCCACAAATTAGGAGACCAAAACCGTACACAATACTCCAGATGTGGTCTCACCAGAGCCCTATACAACTGCAGAAGAACCTCTTTACTCCTATACTGAAATCCTCTTGTTACGAAGGCCAACATTCCATTAGCTTTCTTCACTGCCTGCTGTACCTGCAAACCAACTTTCAGTGACCGGTGTACAAGGACACCCAGGTCTCGCTGCACCTCCTCGTTACCCAACCTAACCCCATTGAGATAATAATCTGCCCTCTTGTTTTTGCCGCCAAAGTGGATAACCTCACATTTATCTATATTATACTGCATCTGCCACGCATCTGCCCACTCACTCAACCTGTCTAGGTCAACCTGCAACCTCCTAACATCCTCTTCACAGCTCACTCTGCCACCCAGCTTTGTGTCATCCGCAAACTTGCTAGTGTTGCTCCTAATTCCCTCTTCCAAATCATTAATATATATGGTAAACAGTTACGGCCCCAACACCGAGCCTTGCGGCACTCCACTCGCCACTGCCTGACATTCTGAAAAGGACCCGTTCACTCCTACTCTTTGCTTCCGGTCTGCCAACCAATTTTCTATCCATATCAACACCCTACCCCCAATACCATGTGCTCTAATGTTAGTCACTAGTCTCCCGTGCGGGACCTTATCAACGGCTTTCTGAAAGTCTAGATACACTACATCCACTGGCTCCCCTTCATCCATTTTACTTGTCACATCCTCAAAAGAGACCAGAAGATTAGTCGAGCATGATTTCCCTTTCATAAATCCATGTTGACTTGGACTAATCCTTTTACTGCTATCCAAATGCCTCATTATTACCTCTTTACTAATTGACTCCAGCATCTTTCTCACCACTGAAGTCAGGCTAACTGGTCTGTAATTCCCCGTTTTCTCTCTCGCTTCTTTCTTGAAAAGTGGGATAACATTCGCTATCCTCCAATCCACAGGACTTACCCTGGATCTATTGAACATTGGAAAACTATCACCAATGTGTCCACTATTTCTAAAGCCACTTCCCTGAGGACCCAGGGATGCAGACCTTCAGGCCCAGGGGATTTATCATCTTTCAGACCCATTAACCTACCCAATACTATTTCTCGCCTAATGAAAATGTCTTTCCGTTCCTCTACCCCCTTTGATCCTCTGTCCTCCAGTACATCTGGGAGATTGTTTGTGCCTTCCTTAGTGAAGACAGATCCGAAGTACCCATTGAACTCTTTTGCCATTTCCTTGTTGCCCATAATAATTTCACCCGTGTCTGCCTTCAAGGGACCGACATTCGACTTTGCTACTCTTTTTGTTGGTGGTGGTGTTGTTGTGATGATGTGGAAGCTGTAAAGGGTGCAGAGAAGATTTACAAGAATGTTGCCAGGACTTGAGGACCTGAACTACAGGCAGAGATTAGCGAGGCTAGGACTTTATTTTGTGGAGTGCAGGATTTACCCAGTGGAAGGGAATTGAGAATCAGAGATTGTAGGTTTATGGTGAGGGGGAAAGATTTAATGGGAACTGGAGGGGCAACATTTGTACATAAAGATATAGGGAATGAGCTGCTGGAGGAGTTCGTTGAGGCAGGTACTGTCACAACATTTAAAAGCCATTAGGACAGATACAAGGATAGGAGAGGTTTAGCAGTATAGGGCTCAACGCAGGCAAATGGGACTAGTGTAGATGGAGTACGTTGGACTGTGTGTGCAGGTTGGGCCAAAGGGCCTGTTCCTATGCTGTTTGACTATATGTCCTTGACTAATCCAAGCATAGATTTGCCTTTGATAATTTGACATGCATCGAGCTAGTCTCCCCTCATCATCTGATGTTCCAGAGAAACTGTAGCGACTCTCCACAAGGACTTGGGCAGATTGGGAGAGTGGGTAAAGAATTGGCAGATGGAATACAGCCGAGAAAAGTGTGGAGCCATGTGGAATAAAGATGTCGACTATTTTCCAAATGGGATGAATTCAGAAATGGGAGATACAGGCGGACTCCGGAATGCTGGTGCAGGATTTCCCAAAAGGTTCATCTGCAAGTTGAACCAGTGGTAAGGAAGACAAATGCATTCAGTTTGAAAGGACTAGAATATAAAAGAAGGGATGTAATGCTGAGGCTCTATGAGCATTTGTTGTCTTGTGAGCAATTTTGGGCACCATATCTGAGGAGAGACATGCTGGCATTGGAGAGGGTTCCAGAGGAGGATGACGAGAATGATTCCAGGGATGAATGGGTTAATATATCAGGACTTGTCTATTTGGATTTAAGAGAGAGTTAGATAGAGCTCTAGGGACTAGTGGAGTCAAGGGATATAGGGTGAAGCAGGCACGAGTTATTGATAGCAAACAATCAACCATGATAACAATGAATGGCGATGCTGGCTTGAAGGGCCGAATGACCTCCTCCTGCACCTAGTTTCTATGTTTTCTATGTGGGTCCATTTGATGGCTCTGGCCCTGTACTCACTGGAGTTCAGGATGGGTGCGGAGAAGATTTACAAGGATGTTGCCAGGACTCGAGGGCCTGAGCTGCAGGGAGAGGTTGAGCAGGCTGAGACTCTATTCCTTGGAGTAATGGATAAGGGAAATGCACCGTTTTACCCAGGGTAGTGGAAACAAGAATCATAGGTTTAAGATGAGAGAGGACAGATTTAATAGGAACTAGACCAAGTGCGGACCCGTTGGGTCTGTTTCCCCAACGCGCGTTTGTAGGGGGGGGGGGTCTGTGGCATCACACTCACGCTAACCACCTCTAACCACACAGGTGGAGGGAGGGCGAGGGAGACGGGGTGGGCAGAGGGTAGGGTGAGAAGAGTGGAGGGAGGGGGACGGGGAGGGAGAGAGGGTTGGGGTAAGGGGGAGAGAAGTAGAAGAGTGGGGGAGGGAGGGGTAAGGGGAACGGGGCGGGGGGGAGAGAGGGAGAGGGGAGAGAGGTGAGAGGGAAACTTAGAAACATAGAAATTAGGTGCAGGATTAGCCCATTCGGCCCTTCGAGCCTGCACCGCCATTCAATATGATCATGGCTGATCATCCAACTCAGTATCATGTACCTGCCTTCTCTCCATACCCCCTGATCCCTTTAGCCACAAAGGCCACATCTAACTCCCTCTTAAATATAGCCAATGAACTGACCTCAACTACCTTCTGTGGCAGGAATTCCAGAGATTCACCACACTCTGTGTGAAAAATGTTTTTCTCATCTCAGTCCTAAAAGATTTACCCCTTATCCTTAAACTGTGACCCCTTGTCCTGGACTTCCCCAACATCGGGAACAATCTTCCTGCATCTAGCCTGTCCAACCCCTTAAGAATTTTTTTAAGTTTCTATAAGAACCCCCCTCAATCTTCTAAATTCTAGCGAGTACAAGCCGAGTCTATCCAGTCTTTCTTCATATGAAAGTCCTGACATCCCAGGAATCAGTCTGGTGAACCTTCTCTGTACTCTCCCTTTGGCAAGGGGAAGAGAGAGGGGAGGGAGAGAGAGGTGTGGGGAGGATGGGGTAGGGGAGGGGAGGAGGGGGATGGGGTAGGGGAGAGAGGGGGGAAGAGTGTGGAGGGAGTGGGAAGGGAGAGGCGGGGTGGGGAGAGAGGGATGGGGGTGGGAGGAGGATGGGAGAGGGCTGAGGAAAGCGAGATGGGAGGGGGAGGGGGAGGGGAAGGGAGGAGAGAGCAATGGGGGGAGGGGGAGAGAGGAGTGGGGGATGGGGAGGGGAGATGGGGTAGGGGGGAGGGTTAAGATTGTGGAGTGAGGGGGATGGGGGGGGGGGGAGAGGGGAAAAAGTTGGGAGGGAGAGTGGGGGGAGAGAAGGGGAAGGCAGGGGGAGGGGAAGGAGGGTGGTGGAAGAGGGACAGTGGGGTTGGGGAAAGGGGTAGGGGTGGGGGGGAGAGTTTGAGGGAGGGGGAGAGGGGTGGGAGCCCGGAGAGGGGTGGGCTAAGTGGAGAGAGAAGTTGAAGTGGGGGGAGGGGGGTAGGGGAGTGGTGTGGAAGAGGGACAGGGGGGGGTAGCAGGAAGGAGGGCGGGGGAGAGAGAGGGAAGGGGGTAGGGTAGAGAGGGTCTGTTTCCCCAACACGCGTTTGTGGGGGGGCTGCGGCATTACACTCACACTAACCACCCCCCAAACACACAGGAGGGTGGAGGGGGGGGGGGGGGAGGGGGAGACGGGGTGGGGGGAGGGGAGGGTGAGAAGAGGAGAAGGGAGGGGAGAGGAGGAGGAGGAGGAAACTGGGGAGATCTGGGAGGGAAAGGAGAGTGGAGTAGGGGTATTATCTTCTGTGGCAGAGAATTCCAGAGATTCACCACTCTCTGTGTGAAAAATGTTTTTCTCATCTTGGTCCTAAAAGATTTTCCCCTTATCCTTAAACTGTGACCCCTTGTTCTGTACTTCCCCAACATCTGGAACAATGTTCCTTCATATAGCCTGTCCAACCCCGTAAGAATTTTGTAAGTTTCTATAAGATCCCCCCTCAATCTTCTAAAATCTAGCGAGTACAAGCCGAGTCTATCTTGTCTTTCTTCATATGAAAGTCCTGACATCCCAGGAATCAGTCTGTTGAACCTTCTCTGTACTCCCTCTATGGCAAGAATGTATTTGAGCATTGGGCATTGTGACATCACATGATGGAACGTTCAACAGGGGCTGGGGCTCCTGCAAAGGCATATGTAAATGGATCCAAACCGATTGGACATATGTGAACATTGGGCATTGTGACATCACACGATGGAACACATCAAAAGGAAGAAAGGCAGGCAGCCGGACGGATGGCGGACAGACGCTGGACGCCGGACGGACGGCGGTAGGCACACAGTTTTATATAATAATAGATAGATATGAGGGACAGTTTTTTTACACAAAGGATGGTGGGTGTATGGAACGAGCTGCCGGAGGAGATATGTGATATTAGAGGGATATGGGCCAAATGCAACTTGTGGTGTAGATGGGGCATGTTGGTTGATGTGGGCATGTTAGGCTGAAGGATCTGTTTCTATGCTATGACTCTAATGGGTGAATCTAGGACAAGAGGGCAGAATGTCAGAACTGAAGGACGTCCATTCAGAATGCAGACAAGGAGGAATTTCTTCAGCCTGAGGGAGGTGAATCTGGAATTTATTGCCGCTGACGGTGGTGGAGGCCAAGTCATTGGACATTTTTAAAGCAGAGATTGACAGTTTCTTGAATTGTAAGAGGGCGCCAAAGGTTACGTGGAGAAGGCAGGAGAATGGGGTTGAGAGGGAAAGATAGATCAGCCACGATTGAAAGGTGGAGTAGACTTAGAAACATAGAAAATAGGTGCAGGAGTAGGCCATTCGGCACTTCGAGCCTGCAGCACCATTCAATATGATCATGGCTGATCATCCAACTCAGTATCCCGTATCTGCCTTCTCTCCATACCCCCCTGATCCCTTTAGCCACAAGGGCCACATCTAACTACCTCTTAAATATAGCCGATTAACTGGCCACAACTACCTTCTGTGGCAGAGAATTCCACAGATTCACCACTCTCTGTGTAAAAAATGATTTTCTCATCTCGGTCCTTAAAGACTTCCCCCTTATCCTTAAACTGTGACCCCTTGTTCTGGACTTCCCCAACATCGGGCATGATGGGCCAACTAGCTAATTCTGCTCCTCTGACTTACGATCTTATTAATGGTTTACTCTCCCTTATCTTCAAGCCCCACACTTTATCCAGGCACTTCCTGTTATGTTCAAAGAGGAAGTCATAAAAAAGAACAGAGGAACTAAATGTCGGCAAAAAAAGAAGGAAGGAACTTCTAAAAATATCAGAGAAGGGAAGTGGGCAGGGACGAAAGTTATCTTGTGAGGTCATGAGAAAACCTTGTTCAGACTTTCTGCAGGAAAGGTCTATAGATAGACAATAGCCAATAGGTGCAGGAGTAGGCCATTCGGCCCTTCGAGCCAGCACCGCCATTCAATGAGATCACGGCAGATCATCAACAACCAGTACCCCGTTCTTGACTGTTGGAGAATTAGTTCCATGCCTTGTCATACTTTGAATTTCAATTCAAATCAGTTTGTAGAATCACACAGCACAGCAACAGGCCCTTCGGCCCAGCTCTGACGGACCTATCTCTGGACCAGCGGGTCTATTTCCATGACTATGACTAGCGGGATCTCATCAGTTTGGCAACAGGGCAGAGGAAAAGCTGATGCAGTAAGTGTGATGTGTTGCTGTTTGGGGTGTCTAATCAAGGCAGGACCTTCACAGTGAATTTCCTGGGGAGTGTTGTAGACCAGAGAGAGAACTAGGAGGACAGGCACATAGTTCCCTGAAAGTGGCATCACAGGTAGGTAGACCAGAGGTAACGGAGTGCAGGTACACTTAGATGAAAAAGGGCTGGTTAGGGAAAGTCAGCATAGATTTGTACGTGGGAGGCCATGTCTCACGAGTCTAATTGAGTTTTTTGAAGATTTGGCCAAAAAGGTCGATGAGGGCAGAGCTGTAGATGTTGTGTACATGGACTTACAGTAAGGCGTTCGACAAGGTTCCGCATGGTAGGCTGCTCTGCAAGGTTAGATCGCATGGGATCTATGGAGAGATAGCTGAATGGATAGAAAATTGGCTCCATGGAAGGAAGCAGAGGGTGATGGTGGAAGGTTGCTTCTCGGACTGGAGGCCTGTGACTAGTGGTGTGCCTCAGGGTTCAGTGCTGGGTCCGTTACTGTTTGTCATCTACATCAATGATTTGGATGAGAACGTACAGGGCAAGATTAGCAAGTTTGCAGATGGCACAAAAGTGGGTGGTTTTGCAGATCGTGAATATGTTTGTGAAAAATATCAGCAGAATCTCTTGCTCAGTTGGCCAGGTGGGCGGAGGAATGGTTGGTGGACTTTAATACAGAGAAATGTGAGGTGTTGCATTTTGGGAGCAATAACATGGGCAGGACCTACACAGTGAAGGGTAGGCCTCTGGGTAATGATGTGGAGCAGTGGGATCTAGGAGTACAGGTTCCTAGAAGGTGGAGTCACAGGTAGATAGTGTGATCAAAAAGAGTCTTGGCACTTTGGCCTTCATCAGTCAGAGTATTAAGTATAGAAGTTGGGAGGTCATGTTGCAGTTGTATAAGATGTTGGTGAGGTCCCATTGTGTTCAGTTCTGGGCACCATGATACAGGAAAGATGTTATCAAGCTGGAGGGGGTACAGAGAAGATTTACAGAGACGGACTCGAGCGCCTGAGTTATTGGAAGAGGTTGAGCAGGCTGGGACTCTATTCCTTGGAGTGCAGGAGGATGAAAGGTGATCTTATAGAGGTGTACAAAATCATGAGAGGAATAGATTGGGTAGACATACAGTGTCTTGCCCAGAGCAAGGCAATCGAGAACCAGAGGATATAGCTTTAAGGTGAGAGGAGAAAGATTTAATAGGAGCCTGAGGGGTATGTTTTTCATGCATAGAAACATAGAAACATAGAAAATAGGTGCAGGAGGAGATCATTCGGCCCTTCGAGCCAGCACTGCCATTCATTGTGATCATGGCTGATCGTCCCCTATCAATAACCCGTGCCTGCCTTCTCCCCATATCCCTTGACTCCACTAGCCCCGAGAGCTCTATCTAACTCTCTCTTAAATCCATCCAGTGACTTGGCCTCCACTGCCTTCTGTGGCAGGGAATTCCATAAAGCCACAACTCTCTGGGTGAAAAATATGTTCTGGCGATTAATGTGGTAAAAGCAATCAACCGATGGGCGGAGCGGGACAAATGAATAAAACCTAACATTGGTAGTCCAAAAATTGCAGTAATAGGGTGAGGTTGTAAATCTATGCCTAAGACTACAGAAATAGTATCAAAGATTTATTTCCAATATTTTTCCAAAGAAGGGCAGGACCCAAAACATATGGGTCAGTGAGGCCACTGCAGAGTTACATCTGTCACAGGTAGGATTTATATGACCATAAAAACGAGCTAACTTATCTTTTGACATATGAGCTCTGTGAACCACCTTGAATTGTATCAGAGCGAGTCTTGCACACATTGAAGAATGCTCTCCCATTTCTCTATAGATGGAGAAATTTGGAGTTCTCTTTCCCAGTCATTCTTAATTTTGTCAAATATATCTATTTGTAATTTCAAAATCAACTCATAAATAGTCATTAATCCTTTCTGATACGGGTTCAAATCTAAATCTAACATTTCGGTTTGATGTGGTAGCGGAAAAAGGGGTAGCGTAGCCTTCAAAAAACGTCTAATTTGTAAATATCTATAAAAGTGTGAGTTAGGTATATTATATTTATTGGAGAGTTGTTCGAAAGACATAAAACAACCATCCAAAAACAAATTACGAAAAGCTACTAATCCCTTCCTCTTCCATAACAAAAAGACTTGATCAGTACTAGATGGTTGGAAGAGAAAATTGGACAAGATAGGACTCGATAAGATAAAATCATTTAGTCCAAAACAATTACGAAATTGAAACCATATTCGAAACGTATGTCTTATTATTGGGTTAGTCGTATATTTATTCAAACTCGTAATTGTGAAAGGTAACGAAGCCCCTAGAATAGAAGCCAATGATAGCCCTTGTGAGGAATCACGTTCAAGGGTTTAACCATCCTGGGCATTGTGTATCTTCTAAATCTTTTGACCAAAATGTTAAATAACGAACATTGACTGCCCAGTTGTAAAGTCTAAGGTTCGGCAGTGTCAAACCACCATCTTTTTTTGATTTCTGTAAATATATTTTACTTGGTCTGGAATTTTTATTCTGCCATATATATGAAGAAATTTTGGAATCTATAATATCAAAAAAAGATTTGGCAATAAAAATTAGTATCGTCCAAAATAAATACAGAAATGTAGGTAAAATGAACATTTTAGTAGCATTGTTTCAGCCAATTAAGGATAAGGACATTGGTGACCATTTAGTAAACTGATGTTTAATATGGTCATTTAAAGGCATAAAATTAGCTTTAAATAAATCCTAGTGTTCTTGGTGATCTTATTACCTAAATAAGTAAAACTTTCGGTAGTCAATCTAAGTGGAAACTGTCCATAATTCGAAACAAGATTATTTAATGGAAAAAGCTCACTCTTACTAAGGTTTAGGTCTCCTAATCTGAGGAAAGACATTCTTGCCATAGAGGGAGTACTGAGAAGGTTCGCCAGACTGATTCCTGGGATGTCAGGACTTTCATATGAAGAAAGACTGGATAGACTCGGCTTGTTCTAGCTAGAATTTAGAAGATTGAGGGGGGATCTTATAGAAACTTGCAAAATTCTTAAGGGGTTGGTCAGGCTAGATGCAGGAAGATTGTTCCCGATGTTGGGGGAGTTCAGAACAAGCGGTCACAGTTTAAGGATAAGGGGGAAATCTTTTAGGACCGAGATGAGAAAAACATTTTTCACACAGAGAGTGGTGAATCTGTGGAATTCTCTGCCACAGAAGGTAGCTGAGGCCAGTTCATTGGCTATATTTAAAAGGGAGTTAGATGTGGCCCTTGTAGCTAAAGGGATCAGGGGGTATGGAGAGAAGGCAGGTACAGGTTACTGAGTTGGAGGATCAGCCATGATCATATTGAATGGTGGTGCAGGCTCGAAGGGCCGAATGGCCTACCCCTGCACCTATTTTCTATGTTTCTATGTTTTATAACCAGAAAAACTACTAAATTGATTAAATAATGCTACTATTGCCGGAATAGATTTCTCAGGGTTAGAAATAAATAACAACAGATCATCTGCATAAAGAGATAACTTATGTGTCTTATTACCACGGACAATACCAAAAATATTAGAGGATTCCCTAATAGCGGTGGCTAAAGGTTCCAAAGCAATATCAAATAGTAAAGGACTTAAAAGACAGCCCTGTCTAGTACCTCGAAAGAGCCTGAAAAAATGGGATCACTGATTATTAGAAGCCTGAGGTATAAGATATATCAGCTAATGTTTAAGTGTATTGAATAAGTATTCCCATGCTACTCTACCAAACGCCTTCTCGGTATCTACATTACTAAAACTCTGCTTTCTGTGCTGCGGTTTCCGAGAGAACGCCGCCACCTACGGCCGTCATTTTTGGCCACCTCGCTCAGAGCCCCCCTCCGCCATGTATGTGCCAAGGATTTTTCCCGTCGATGAAAATTGACAGATATTAACATTTTTACAACATTCCCCATTCTCTCTGCTGCCCCTGCTGGAGGGAGGGGGAGTGACTATAAAACCAGGAAGTGGTGTGCCTCAATCAGTCTCTGCAAGTGGTGTGCCTCAATCAAAGCTTTGAATGACACTGACAAATGTCTACAGCACTGTGAGTACCCTTAATTTGGTTTGAAAATGAAAATATGGTTAGAGGTAAAAAAGCACTGCCTGCAAATAGTTGTTTTGGGTTGAAGTAAAAAGGCACTCTCTCTCTCCCCCCCCCCCCCCCCCCCCCCCCCCCCCCCCCCTCTCCTCTCCACCCCCCCCCCTACAAGGTATATACAATATTCATTAATCTCCTAACATTAAAGTATGAGTAACGATTTTTAATAAAACTGTCTGATCTTCAGAGATAATATGCGGTAAAATATTTTCCAATCTCATAGCTAATATTTTGGAAAGAATTTTGGAATCTACATTTAACATTGATATAGGTCTATATGATGTCACTTCAGTAGGGTCTTTATCTTTTTTAAGAATTAAAGAAATAGAAGCTTCATAAAAAGATTTTGTTAAACTATTCCTTAAAAAGGCTTCTTTAAATACCTTGCCTAGCCAGGGAGACAACAAATTAAAAAAATTCTACTGTAAACCTTTCTAAACCAGGAGCTTTACCAGAATTCATTGAAAAAATTGCTTTCTGTATTTCTTCTTCCGTGATGGTTCATCTAACAACAGAGACTCATTATATGGTAAAATTGGTAAGTTTAGTTACTTTAAAAACCCATGCATTATATTGGAATCAGTAGGAAAATCTGATTGGTATAGGGAGTTACAAAATTCCTGAAATAATTTATTAATTTTGTCATGGCCTACAGTTAGTGTACCATCCCATTTACTCACTTTAGTAATCTGACGCTTGGCTGACACCGCTTTCAACTGATTAGCGAGTAATTTACCAGATTTTTCGGCATGTATATAAAATTGACATTTGGTTTTGAGTAGCTGCTTCTCAATCGGTGATACTAATAACAAATCATATCTCAATTGAATTTCAACTCTAGTCATAGAGCTCTAAACTAGGAGCTTTTGAATATTTGTTATCAATTTCCGTAATCTCGTCAGCCAATATACATATTTCTTTTTGAGTTTGTTTTTATAATCCCGCGGAGTAATCGCAATTTGTCCACAAATATATGCCTTAAAAGCATCCCAGACTACACCATTGGATATCTCTTCATTAGAGTTTGTCAAGAAGTAAAAAGCAATCTGATCTTTCATAAAATGAATAAAGTTTAAGTCTTGAAGCAAAGTAGCATTAAATCGCCATTGTTTAGCACTAAACTTGGAATCCGGTAGTTTGATCGCTAGTTTCAATGGTGCGTGATCAGAAATAGCAATTGCATCATACTCACATGCAGTGACCGATGGAACTAGCCGAGAATCTAGTATAAAATAATCAATCCTAGAATAACTATGATATACATGAAAGCAACAAGAACATTTTTGTCATTTGGGTGTAAGAATCTCCAATTTTCTAACATTCCAGTCAAGTTAAAAAAAAGAATAAAATTAGCTGATTTATTTGGAAGCACATGATCAGATGTAGACCTGCCAATCAAGGGATTCAGACAGCAATTGAAATATCCACCCATTATTAAAAAGTGTTCATTTAAATTAGGAAAGGATGCAATTAACTGTTTAAAAAAAACTCAAGGTGATCAATGAAGAAGAAGGTCTGAAAAAGGGTTTCGTCCCAAAACTATTTCCTTCACGCCATAGATGCTGCTGCAACCGCCGAGTTTCTCCAGCATTTTTGTGTACCTTCAGGGTGATTAATATTTGGTGTGTAGACATTCACCAAAGCAACTTTTTGCTTGTAAATAACACCGGTAATCGCCATAAATCTGCCATATGGATCAGAAATTGTTTCATAGTGAACAAACGTAATTGAGGAGTCAATAAAAATAGAGACTCTTTTCACCTTAGCCTGTGAATTTGAATGAAACTGCTGTCCTCTCCAAAACTTGAAGAATCGTAGATTGTCATCTTGCCTAACATGAGTTTCCTGAACAAAGATAATCTGAGCATTTAGTCTCTCAAGAACATTTAAAAAATCGAGAACCAGAGGACATAGCTTTAAGGTGAGGGGAGAAAGATTTAATAGGAGCCTGAGGGGTACGTTGGTGAGGCTGCATTTCCAGTATTGTTGATCGGCAGCAAAGATGTCGTGAAGCCGGAAAGAATGTAGGGAAGATTTGTAAAGATGTTGCCAGGACTGGAGAGGCCTGAGCTAAAGAGAGATGTTAGGCAGGCTTGAACTTCATTGGTTCAGTAAGGGGAATAGATCATGTCATTGGACCCGGAGTAGGGGAAACAAGTGCAAGATGTGCGCAATGGAGGCTTCAGGATCGTGGATCATGGTGGTCACAGCAGCTTCACTTTGTGTACCAGACTCTGGGGGGACGGGGACGGGGACGGAGACGGGGACGGAGACGAGGACGGAGACGGAGACGGGGACGGGGACGGGGACGGAGACGGGGACGGAGACGGGGACGGGGACGGGGACGGGGACGGAGACGGGGACGGGGACGGGGACGGGGACGGAGACGGGGACGGAGACAGGGACGGAGACGGGGACGGAGACGGGGACGGAGACGGGGGCAGAGACAGAGACAGATGGAGACGGGGACGGAGACGGGGACGGGACGGGGGACGGAGACGGGGACGGAGACGGGGCAGAGACAGAGACGGAGACGGGGACGGAGACGGAGACGGGGACGGAGACGGGACGGAGACGGAGATGGGGACGGAGATGGGGACGGAGACGGGGAAGGGGACGGGGACTGGGAAGGGGATGGGGACGGGGATGGGGACGGGGACGGGGACGGGGACGGGACGGGGGACGGGGCAGAGACGGAGATGGGGACGGGGATGGACGGGGACGGGGACGGGGACGGGGATGGGGACTGGGACGGGGCAGAGATGGAGACGTGGGGGGCAGAGACGGAGACGGGGACGGGGATGGAGATGGGGACGGAGACGGGACGGGGACGGGGACGTGGGATGGAGATGGGACGGAGACGGGGATGGGGACGGGGATGGAGATGGAGATGGGGACGGGGATGGGGACGGGGATGGAGATGGAGATGGGGACGGGGGATGGAGATGGGGACGGAGACGGGATGGGGACGGGGATGAGATGGGGACGGGGATGGGGACGGGGATGGAGATGGAGATGGGGACGGGGATGGAGATGGAGATGGGGACGGGGATGAGATGGGGATGGAGATGGGGACGGGGATGGGGACGGGATGGGGACGGAGACGGGGATGGGACGGGGATGGAGATGGGGACGGGGATGGAGATGGGGACGGAGACGGGGATGTATGGGGACGGGGATGGAGATGGGGACGGAGACTCGGACGGGATGGGGACGGGACGGAGATGGGAACTGAGATGGGACGGGGATGGAGATGGGACGGGATGGGGACGGGATGGGGACGGAGATGGGGACGGGGATGGAGATGGGGACGGAGATGGGGACGGAGATGGGGACGGGGATGGGGACGGGGATGGGGACGGGGATGGGGACGGGGATGGGACGGAGATGGGGACTCGGGATGGAGATGGGGACGGAGATGGGGACGGAGAGTGGGGACGGGGATGGGGACGGGGACGGGGATGAGATGGGGACGGGGACGGGGATGGCGATGGGGACGGGGACGGGGATGGAGATGGGGACGGGGATGGGGACGGGGGGGATGGAGATGGGGACGGGGATGGAGATGGGGACGGGGACGGGGACGGGGATGGAGATGGAGACGGGGACGGGGCAGAGACAGAGACGAGGCAGAGACGGTCAGAGACACAGAGAGAGACAGACGGAGAGAGAGACGGAGGCAGAGACACAGAGAGAAAGAGAAATGTTAAAAATGGGGTGGAGGGTGCCTCACTGTGTGTGTGTGTGAGACCCCGTAAAGTGAATGTGAAGGAAAGAGAACATAAATAGAAACAAGATCTTGTAAACATAAATTAATTACTGAAAATAAAGAATGGAGGAAGTCAGGGAAAATGTCACTACTCCCGCGGGTCAGACCCACCCTCACAGCAAACGCCCCCGCACTGTCCATCATTCACTCACACACACACTCACACACTCATCTACTCACATACACACACACACGCGCACACACACACATTCACACTCATACACACACACACTCTCACACACACACTAACACACACACTCCTTGAGCAAGGGCTTATTGAAATTTCTCACCCTCTCTCTCTCCTCCACCCTCCCACTCTCCATCTCCCTCTCCCTCGCTCGTCTCTCCTCCTCTCTCCCTCTCCCCTCTCTCCCTCACGCTCTCTCCCTCTCTCTTTCTCTCTCTCTATCTCCCTCTCTCTCTCTCCTCTCTCTCCCTCTCCCTTTCTCCCTTTCTCCCCTCTCCCTTTCTCCCCTCTCCCTTTCTCTCCCTTTCTCCCCCTCTCTCTCCCCCTCTCCCTTTCTCTCTCTTTTTCTCCTTCTCCCCCCCTCTCTCTCTCCCCTCTCTCTCCTTCCCTCTCTCCTCCTCTCTCTCTCCCCCTCTCTCTCCCCCTCTCCCCCCTCTCTCTCCCCCTCTCACTTTATTCTCCCCCTCTCTCTCCCTGCCTCTCTCCCTCTCTCTTCTCTCTCTATCTCTCCCCTCTCTCTCTCCCCCTCTCTCTCTCTCTCCCTCTCTCTCTCTCCCTCTCTCTCTCCCCCCTCTCTCTCTCCTCTCTCTCTCTCCCCCCTCTCTCTCTCTCCCCCTCTCTCTCTCCCCCTCTCTCTCCCTCTCTCTCTCTCCTCCTCTCTCCCTCTCTCTCCCCCCTCTCTCTCCCCCTCTCTCTCCCCCTCTCTCTCTCTCTCCCTCTCTCCCCCTCTCTCTCCCCTCTCTCTCTCCCCTCTCTCTCTCCTCTCCCTCTCTCTCTCCTCTCTCTCTCTCCCCCTCCCTCTCTCCCCTCCTCTCTCTCTCCCCCTCCCCTCCCCCCCTCTCCCCCTCTCTCCTCTCTCTCCCTCTCTCCCCCTCTCCCCCTCTCCCTCTCTCCCCTCTCTCCCCCTCTCCCCCTCTCCCCCTCTCCCCCTCTCCCCTGTCTCCCCCTCTCCCTCTCCCTCCCTCTCCCCCTCCCTCTCTCTGCCAGGTTTGTATACCAAGGTTCAGCTACGAATGCTTCACCAACACTTATATCAACGGGTTCTGTTACGACATCGATCGAACACTGAATCATTTTGCGAGAGTCCCGAAAAATCTCCCAGGTAAGTCGGCGTTCCCCAGGGCCATTCACTAATGGTCCTCTTGCTCCTGCTATCACCACGGTTGGAGACGGGTTCTTCCGGTCTCCATATCCCACTCAACCTCCACCCCCCCTCTCCCTCTGCCCCTCTCCCTCCTCCATTATCTCTCCTTACCCCTTGTCCTCACCCACACCCTCCCCCTCTCTCCCCCTCCCCTTATCACTCTCCCCAGATCCCCGCGCCCTCTCTCTCTCTTCCTCCCCCACTCTTTCCCTCCCTCTCTCCCCTCCCTCCCCCCTCTCCTCCCCCCTCTCCCCCCTCCCCCCTCCCCCCCCTCTCCCCTCTCTCCCCCCTCTCCCCCTCTCCTCCCCCCCTCCCTCTCACTCTCCTCTCTCTCTCCTCCCCTTATCGCTCCCCCCTTCTCTCTCCCACTCTCTCTCCTCCCTCTCCCCCCTCCCCCCTCTCTCCCCCCTCTCTCTCCCCCTCTCCCCCCTTTCCCCCCTCTCTCCCCCCCCCCCCCTCTCCTCCTCCCCCTCTCCCCCCCCTCTCCCCCCTCTCCCCCCCCCCCCCCCCCCCCCTCTCCCCCCCCCTCCCCCCCCCCTCTCTCCCCCGCCCCTTATCACTCTCCCATTCTCTCTCCCATTCCCCCACTCTTTCCTCTCTCTCTCCCCCCTCTCTTCTCCCCCCCTCCTCTCTCTCTCTCTCTCTCTCTCTCTCTCTCTCTCTCTCTCTCTCTCTCTCTCTCTCTCTCTCTCTCTCTCTCTCTCTCTCTCTCTCCTCTCTCTCTCTCTCTCTCTCTCTTTCTCTCTCTTTCTCTGTCAGTGCATCTCCATCTCTCTCACTCTCTCTCTCCCCCCCTCTCTCTCTCGCAATTCAATGTTTTCAATTTTATAACTTTATTGGCATGATAAAAAAACATTGTTATATAGGGTGATTTCACGAAAGGTCACTGGATCATTGATCCTCACCCACGTGACCGCTAAATCCAACTGGGGTACAAACGTCACTTCCAGTACATGTTATTGATGCTGAAAATGCGAACTTTCAAACCTGTTAAAAACCGCGAAAACGGCCCGTTTTTGAGCTGTAAATAACTGTGTCAGTCGGGGTGACCGCGAGGCACAGATATCCTACTTTAGAGTTCAGAAGATAAAGAAAAACGAAGGTAAAGACAAGAGAGCGCTGAAGGGAAAACAACAGCGGAAGTTATAAAGATCGAAAATATCGGGATTTTATCGCGTTTGCTCGCTGCATTTCATCAAAACATCAATAATGCCTTAGTCTTTATGAAATGCAGCGAGCAAACGTGATAAATCCCGATATTTTTGTTTTCTCTCTCTCTGTCTCTCTCTCTGTCTCTGTCTCTGTCTCTGTCTCTGTCTCTCTCTCTGTCTCTGTCTCTCTGTCTCTGTCTCTCTGTCTCTCTGTCTCTCTGTCTCTCTGTCTCTCTGTCTCTCTGTCTCTCTGTCTCTCTGTCTCTCTGTCTCTCTGTCTCTCTGTGTCTCTGTGTCTCTGTCTCTCTCTCTGTGACCCCTTGTCCTGGAATTCTCCAACATCGGTAGCAATCTTCCTGCATCTAGCCTGTCCAACCCCTTAAGAATTTTGTAAGTTTCTATAAGATCCCCTCTCAATCTCCTAAATTCTAGAGAGTATAAACCAAATCTATCCAGTCTTTCTTCATAAGACAGTCCTGACATCCCAGGAATCAGTCTGGTGAACCTTCTCTGCACTCCCTCTATGGCAATAATGTCCTTCCTCAAATTTGGAGACCAAAACTGTTCGCAATACTCCAGGTGTGGTCTCACCAAGACCCTGTACAACTGCAGTAGAACCTCCCTGCTCCTATACTCAAATCCTTTTGCTATGAAAGCTAACATACCATTCGCTTTCTTCACTGCCTGCTGCACCTGCATGCCTACCTTCAATGACTGGTGTACCATGACACCCAGGTCTCGCTGCATCTCCCCTTTCCCTAGTCGGCCACCATTTAGATAATAGTCTGCTTTCCTGTTTTTGCCACCAAAATGGAGAACCTCACATTTATCCACATTATACTGCATCTGCCAAACATTTGCCCACTCCCCCAGCCTATCCAAGTCACCTTGCAGTCTCCTAGCATCCTCCTCACAGCTAACACTGCCCCCCAGCTTAGTGTCATCCGCAAACTTGGAGATATTGCCTTCAATTCCCTCATCCAGATCATTAATATATATTGTAAATAGCTGGGGTCCCAGCACTGAGCCTTGCGGTACCCCACTAGTCACTGCCTGCCATTGTGAAAAGGACCCGTTTACTCCTACTCTTTGCTTCCTGTTTGCCAGCCAGTTTTGAAAGATTATTAATAATGCATCCACTATTTCTGGAGCTACTTCCCTAAGTACTCTGGGATGCAGCCTATCTGGCCCTGGGGATTTATCGGCCTTTAATCCATTCAATTTACCCAACACCACTTCCCGGCTAACCTGGATTTCACTCAATTCCTCCAACTCCTTTGACCCGCGGTCCCCTTCTATTTCCGGCAAATTATTTATGTCTTCCTTGGTGAAGATGGAACCAAAGTAGGTATTCAATTGGTCTGCCATATCCTTGTTCCCCGTGATCAACTCACCTGTTTCTGACTGCAAGGGACCTACATTTGTTTTAACTAATCTCTTTCTTTTCACATATCTATAAAAACCTTTGCAGTCAGTTTTTATGTTCCCTGCCAGTTTTCTTTCATAATCTATTTTTCCTTTCCTAATTAAGCCCTTTGTCCTCCTCTGGTGGTCTCTGAATTTCTCCCAGTCCTCCGGTATGCTGCTTTTTCTGGCTAATTTGTACGCATCATCCTTCACTTTGATACTATCCCTGATTTCCCTTGTTATCCACGGATGTACCACCTTCCCTGATTTATTCTTTTGCCAAACTGGAATGAACAATTTTTGTAGTTCATCCATGCAGTCTTTAAATGTCTTCCATTGCATATCCACCGTCAACCCTTTTAGAATTAATTGCCAGTCAATCTTGGCCAATTCATGTCTCATACCCTCAAAGTTACCTTTCTTTAAGTTCAGAACCATTGTTTCTGAATTAACAATGTCACTCTCCATCCTAATGAAGAACTCAACCATATTATGGTCACTCTTGCCCAAGGGGGGCACGTACAACAAGATTGCTAACTAACCCTTCCTAATTACTCAATATCCAGTCTAAAATAGCCTGCTCTCTCGTTGGTTCCTCTACATGTTGATTTAGATAGCTATCCCGCATAGATTCCAAGAAATCCTCTTCCTCAGCACCCCTGCCAATTTGATTCACCCAATCTATATGTAGATTGAAGTCACCCATTATAACTGTTTTGCCTTTGTCGCACGCATTTCTAATTTCCTGTTTGGTACCATCTCCAACTTCACTACTACTGTTAGGTGGCCTGTACACAACACCCACCAGCGTTTTCTGCCCCTAAGTGTTTCGCAGCTCTACCCATACCGATTCTACATCCTCCAAACTAATGTCCTTCCTTTCCATTGCGTTAATCTCCTCTCTAATCAGCAACGCTACCCCACCTCCTTTTCCTTTCTCTCTATCCCTCCTGAATATTGAATATCCCTGGATGTTCAGCTCCCACCCTTGGTCACCCTTGAGCCATGTCTCTGTGATCCCAACTATATCACAGTCATTAATAGCTATCTGCACATTCAACTCATCCACCTTATTACGAATGCTCCTTGCATTGAGACATAAAACCTTCAGGCTTGTTTTTACAACACTCTTACCCCTTATACAATTATGTTGAAAAGTGGCCCTTTTTGATTTTTGCCCTGGTTTTGCCAGCCTGCCACTTTTACTTTTCACCTTGCTACCTATTGCTTCTATTCTCATTTTACACCCCTCTGTCTCTACGCTCACACATTTAAGAAACCCTTTCCCTTTAACTCCATCCTCTACTATCCCATTCGACACCCCACCCCCCTTATTCAGTTTAAAACCACCCGTGTAGCAGTGGCAAACCTGCCTGCCAGAATGCTGGTCCCACACCTGTTAAGATGCAATCCGTCCCTTTTGTACAGTTCCCCCTTACCCCAAAACAGATCCCAGTGATCTAAGAATCTAAATCCCTGCCCCGTGCACCAGTTCCTCAGCCACACGTTCAGGTCCCGTATCTCCCTGTTCCTGCTCTCGCCAGCACGGGGAACTGGAAGCAAACCAGAGATAACAACCCTGGAGGTCCTGCTTTTCAACATTTTTCCGAGCTCTCTAAAGTCACGCTGCAGAATATTCATCCCCTTCTTTCCGACATCGTTTGTGCCGACACGCACTGCCACTTCTGGATGTTCACCTTCGCCCTTGTTCAACCTTTCTCTGTAACTTAGTTGCTGAAACCTAGGCAACATTCTAGTAAATCTCCTCTGTACTCTCTCTATTTTGTTGACATCCTTCCTATAATTGGGCGACCAAAATTGTACACCATACTCCAGATTTGGTCTCACCAATGCCTTGTACAATTTTAACATTACATCCCAGCTTCTATACTCAATGCACTGATTTATAAAGGCAAGCACACCAAAAGCTTTCTTTACCACACTATCTACATGAGATTCCACTTTCAGGGAACTGTGCACAGTTATTCCCAGATCCCTCTGTTCACCTGAATTCTTCAATTCCCTACCATTTACCATGTACGTCCTATTTTGATTAGTCCTGCCAAGATGTAGCACCTCATACTTATCAGCATTAAACTCCATCTGCCATCTTTCGGCCCACCCTTCCAACTGGCATAAATCTCTCTGTAGACTTTGAAAATCGACTTCATTATCCACAACCCCACCTATCTTAGTATCATCTGCATACTTACTAATCCAATTTACCACCCCATCATCCAGATCATTGATGTACATGACCAACAACAATGGACCCAACACAGATCCCTGTGGCACCTCACTAGTCACCGGCCTCCAACCTGACAAACAACCATCCACCATTACTCTTTGGCATCTCCCATTCAGCCACTGTTGAATCCATCTTGCTACTCCACCATTAATACCCAACCATTGAACCTTCTTAACCAACCTTCCGTGAGGAACCTTGTCAAAGGCCTTACTGAAGTCCATATATACAACATCCACTGCTTTACCCTCATCAGTTTCCCGAGTAACCTCTTCAGAAAATTCAAGAAGATGAATCAAACATGACCTTCCAGGCACAAATCCATGTTGACTGTTCCTAATCAGACACTGTTTATCCAGATGCTTACATATATTATCTCTAAGTATCCTTTACAGTAATTTTCCCACCACGGACGTCAAACTAACAGGTCTATAATTGCTAGGTTTACTCTTAGACCCATTTCTAAACAATGGAACAACATGCGCAGTACGCCAATCCTCCGGCACTATTCCCGTTTCTAATGCCATTTGAAATATTTCTGTCATAGCCCCTGCTATTTCTACACTAACTTCCCTCAATGTCCTAGGGAATATCCTGTCCGGACCTGGAGACTTATCCACTTTTATATTTCACAAAAGTGTCAGTACTTCCTCTTCTTTGAATCTCATAGTTTCCATAGCTACTCTACTTGTTTCCCTTACCTCACATAATTCAATATCCTTCTCCTTGGTGAATACCGAAGAAAATAAATTGTTCAATATCCCCCCCATCTCTTTTGGCACTGCAGATAGCTGTCCACTCTGATTCTCTAATGGACCAATTTTATCCCTTGTTATCCTTTTGCTATTAATATAGCTGTAGAAACCCTTTGGATTTACTTTCACCTTACTTGCCAAAGCAACCTCATATCTTCTTTTAGCTTTTCTAATTTCTTTCTTGAGATTCTTTTTACATTCTTTATACTCCTCAAGCACCTCATTTACTCCATGCTGCCTATAGTTATTGTAGATCTCCCTTTTTTTTTCCCGAACCAACTGTCCAATTTCCCTTGAAAACCAGGGCTCCTTCCTATTTTTACAATTTCCTTTCAACCGAACAGGGACATAAAGATTCTGTACTCTTAAAATGTCACCATTAAATGTACTCCATTTCTCTTCCACATCTTTCCCATAAAACAAAATGTCCCAATTTACTCCTTTTAAATCCTTTCGCGTCTCCTCAAAGTTAGCCTTTCTCCAATCAAAAATCTCAACCCTAGGTCCAGTTCTGACCTTCTCCATAATTATATTGAAACTATTGGTATTGTGATCACTGGACCCGAAGTGCTCCCCAACGCATACCTCTGCCACCTGACCCGTCTCATTTCCTAACAGGAGGTCCAGCACTGCCCCTTCTCTAATAGGTACATCTATGTATTGCTGCAAAAAACTATCCTGCACACATTTTACAAACTCCAAACCATCCAGCCCATTTACAGAATGTGTTTCCCAGTCTATGTGTGGAAAATTGAAATCTCCCACAATCACTACCTTGTGCTTACTACTAATATCTGCAATCTCCTTACATATTTGCTCTTCCAATTCTCGCTTTCTATTTGGCGGTCTATAATACACCCCTATAATTGTTGATACCCCTTTCCCATTTCCCATTTCCCAGTTCCACCCAAATAGCCTCCCTAGACGAGCCCTCTAATCTATCCTGCTAAAGCACTGCTGTAATATCTTCCCTGATAAGCAATGCAACACCTCCTCCTCTTGCCCCTCCAATTCTATCACACCTGAAGCAACGATCTCCTGGAATATTTAGTTTCCAATCACAGCCCTCCTGCAACCACGTTTCACTGATCGCCACAACATCATACTTCCAGGTGTCAATCCAGGCTCTAAGTTAACCATATAACATATAACCATATAACAATTACAGCACGGAAACAGGCCATCTCGGCCCTACAAGTCCATGCCGAACAAATTTTCTTCCCTTAGTCCCACCTGCCTGCACTCGTACCATAACCCTCCATTCCCTTCTCATCCATATGCCTATCCAATTTATTTTTAAATGATACCAATGAACCTGCCTCCACCACTTCCACTGGGAGCTCATTCCACACCGCTACCACTCTCTGCGTAAAGAAGTTCCCCCTCATATTATCCCTAAACTTCTGTCCCTTAATTCTGAAGTCATGTCCTAGCCCATCCAGTTTTCATGAAAGTTCATCCACCTTTCATACAATGCTCCTAGCATTAAAATATACACATTTAAGAAACCCACCCTCTTATTCTCTGTTTATTGTCTTTTTCTTCTCTCTCCCCTACATCCTCTCGATCTATCTCTCTATCTCGCTAACTATCTGTCTCTCTCTCTCCCTTGCACACGCCAATGTTGCCGGTATTTCGGAGAGAGATACCTGCACTGTGTGTGTGTGGCTGTGTGCGTGTGTTTGTGTGTGTGTGTTAGAGAGAGAGATAGCAACACTCTATGTGTTGGGGTGATTAGTAATGTTCAGACCTGTCTAATCTCTCCCCAGTGTGTCCCAAGGTGAGTCTTGACCTGGCTTTCCTCATCGATGGATCTGGAAGTGTTCGTAGCAGAGATTTTCTGGAGATGAAGGTTTTTGTCAAGGCTATGATGACTAAGTTTGCAAGCATGAACACTCAGGTAAGCGTATCCAACACGTGAAGATGACACTGCTAAGTCTCCAGGACCTGACAGGATATTCCCAAGGAGATTGAGGGAAGTTAGTGTAGAAATAGCAGGGGCTATGACAGAAATATTTCAAATGTCATTAGAAACGGGAATAGTGTCGGAGGATTGGCGTACCGCGCATGTTGTTCCATTGTTTAAAAGGGTTCTAAGAGTAAACCTAGCAATTATATACCTGTTAGTTTGACTTCAGTGGTGGGCAAATTAATGGAAAGGATACTTAGAGATAACATATATAAGCATCTGGATAAACAGGGTCTGATTAGGAACAGTCAACATGGATTTGTGCCTGGAAGGTCATGTTTGACTAATCTTCTTGAATTTTTTGAAGAGGTTACTCAGGAAATTGATGAGGGTAAAGCAGTGGATGTTGTATACATGGACTTCAGTAAGGCCTTTGACAAGGTTCCTCACGGAAGGTTGGTTAAGAAGGTTCAATGGTTGGGGATTAATGGTGGAGTAGCAAGATGGATTCAACAGTGGCTGAATGGGAGATGCCAGAGAGTAATGGTGGATGGTTGTTTGTCAGGTTGGAGGCCAGTGACTAGTGGGGTGCCACAGGGATCTGTGTTGGGTCCACTGTTGTTTGTCATGTACATCAATGATCTGGATGATGGGGTGGTAAATTGGATTAGTAAGTATGCAGATGATACTAAGATAGGTGGTGTTCTGGATAATTAAGTAGATTTTCAATGTCTACATAGAGATTTATGCCAGTTGGAAAGATGGCAGATGGAGTTTAATGCTGATAAGTGTGAGGTGCTACATCTTGGCAGGACAAATCAAAATAGGATGTACATGGTAAATGGTAGCGAATTGAGGAATGCAGTTGAACAGAGGGATCTAGGAATAACTGTGCATAGTTCCCTGAAAGTGGAATCTCATGTAGATAGGGTGGGAAAGAAAGCTTTTGGTGTGCTAGCCTTTATAAATCAGAGCATTGAGTATAGAAGTTGGGATGTAATGTTAAAAATGTACAAGGCATTGGTGAGACCAATTCTGGAGTATGGTGTACAATTTTCATCGCCCAATTATAGGAAGGATGTCAACAAAATAGAGTACAGAGGAGATTTACTAGAATGTTGCCTGGGTTTCAGCAACTAAGTTACAGAGAAAGGTTGAACAAGTTAGATCTTTATTCTTTGGAGCGCAGAAGGTTAAGGGGGGACTTGATAGAAGTCTTTAAAATGATGAGAGGGATAGACAGAGTTGATGTGGACAAGCTTTTCCCTTTGAGAATAGGGAAGATTCAAACAAGAGGACATGACTTCAGAATTAAGGGACAGAGTTTAGGGGTAACATGAGGGGGAACTTCTTTACTCAGAGTTGACGTGGATAGGAAGACATAAATAATCTGCCGCAAATAGCAGGGCACCGGGGGTCAAATGAGATGGAGGAACTGAGTGAAATCCAGGTTAGCCGGGATGTGGTGTTAGGTAAATTGAATGGATTAAAGGCCGATAAATCCCCAGGGCCAGATAGGCTGCATCCCAGAGTACTTAAGGAAGTAGCCCCAGAAATAGAGGATGAATTAGTGATAATTTTTCAAAACCCTTTAGATTCTGGATTAGTTCCTGAGGATTGGAGGGTAGCTAATGTGACACCACTTTTTAAGAAGGGAGGGAGAGAGAAAACGGGGAATTACAGACCAGTTAGTCTAACATCGGTAGTGGGGAAACTGCTAGAGTCAGTTATTAAAGATGGGATAGCAGCACATTTGGAAAGTGGTGAAATCATTGGACAAAGTGAGCATGGATTTATGAAAGGTAAATCATGTCTGACGAATCTTATAGAATTTTTCGAGGATGTAACTAGTAGCGTGGATAGGGGAGAACCAGTGGATGTGTTATATCTGGACTTTCAGAAAGCTTTCGACAAGGTCCCACATAAGAGATTACTATACAAACTTAAAGCACATGGTATTGGGGGTTCAGTATTGATGTGGATAGAGAACTGGCTGGCAGACAGGAAGCAAAGAGTTGGAGTAAACAGGTCCTTTTCACAATGGCAGGCAGTGACTAGTGGGGTACCGCAAGGCTCAGTGCTGGGACCCCAGCTATTTACGATATATATTAATGATTTGGACGAGGGAATTGAATGCAACATCTCCAAGTTTGCGGATGACACGAAGCTGGGGGCAGTGTTAGCTGTGAGGAGGATGCTAGGAGACTGCAAGGTGACTTGGATAGGCTGGGTGAGTGGGTAAATGCATGGCAGATGCAGTATAATGTGGATAAATGTGAGGTTATCCACTTTGGTGGCAAAAACAGGAAAGTAGACCATTATCCAGAACAAGGGGTCACAGTTTAAGGATAAGGGGGAAATCTTCTTGGACCGAGATGAGGGAAACATTTCTCACACAGAGAGTGGTGAATCTCTCGAATTCTCTGCCACAGAGGGTAGTTGAGGCCAGGTCATTGGCTATATTTAACAAGGAGTTAGATGTGGCCCTTGTGGCTAAAGGGATCAGGGGGTATGGAGAGAAGGCAGGTATAGGATACTGAGTTGGATGATCAGCCATGATCATATTGAATGGCGGTGCAGGCTCGAAGGGCCGAATTGCCTACTCCTGCACCTATTTTCTATGTTTCTATGTTTCTATCTGAATGGTGGCAGATTTGGAAAAGGAGAGATGCAACGTGACCTGGGTGTGTTAGTACACCAGTCATTGAAAGTAGGCATGCAGGTGCAGCAGGCAGTGAAGAAGGCGAATGGTATGTTAACATTCATAGCAAAAGGATTTGAGTATAGGAGCATGGAGGTTCTACTGCAGTTGTACAGGGTCTTGGTGAGACCACACCTGGAGTATTGCGTACAGTTTTGGTCTACTAATCTGAGGAAAGCCATTCTTGCCATAGAGGGAGTACAGAAAAGATTCATCAGACTGATTCCTGGGATGTCACGACTCATATGAAGAAAGACTGGATAGACTCGGTTTGGACTCTAGAATTTAGAAGATTGAGGGGGGATCTTATAGAAACTTACAAAATTCTTAAGGGGTTGGACAGGCTAGATGCAGGAAGATTGTTCCCGATGTTGGGGAAGTCCAGAACAAGGGGTCACAGTTTAAGGATAAGGGGGAAATCTTTTAGGACCAAGATGAGGAAAACATTTTTCACACAGAGAGTGTTGAATCTCTGGAATTCTCTGCCACAGAAGGTAGTTGAGGCCAGATCATTGACTATATTTAAGGGGGAGTTAGATGTGGCCCTTGTGGCTAAAGGTATCAGGAGGTATGGAGAGAAGGCAGGTACGGGATACTGAGTTGGATGATCAGCCATGATCATATTGAATGGCGGTGCAGGCTCGAAGGGCCGAATGACCTACTCCTGCACCTATTTTTTATGTTTCTATAAGCTTTTCCCACTGAGGGTAGGGAAGATTCAAACAAGAGGAAATGACTTCAGAATTAAAGGTCAGAAGTTTAGGGGTACCATGAGGGGGAACTTCTTTACTCAGAGAGTGGTAGCTGTGTGGAATGAGCTTCCAGTGGAAGTGGTGGAGGCAGATTCGATTTTATAATTTAAAAATAAATTGGATAGGTATATGGATGGGAAAGCAATGGAGGGTTATGGTCTGAGTGCAGGTAGATGGGACTAGGGGAAAATAAGTGTTTGGCACGGACTTGTGGGGCCGAGATGGCCTGTTTCCGTGCTGTAATTGTTATATGGTTATATGGTTACATGAACTGCGGGGATGCAGATGAAGAAGATGGTGTCAAGAACTTGATCGGTCGGCCAGGTGGGCTGAGGAATGGTTGATGGAGTTTAATACAGAGAAAGTGAGGTGTTGCACTTTGTGAAGTCTAACAAGGGCATGAGATCTGTAGTGAATTGTAGGGTCTGGGTGGTGTTGTAGAGCAGAGGGATTTAGGAGCACAGGAACACTTCCTTGAAGGGAGTCACACGTAGATAAGGTGGTTAAAGGCTATTAGCACATTGGCCTTCTTCAGTCAGAGTATTGAATATATATCCGAGGTTATGTTGCAGTTGTACAAGATATTAATAGAGCCACATTTACAGTATTGTGGTCAGTTTTGGTCAACATGCCATAGGAAAGATCTTGTTAAGCTGGAAAAGGTGCAGAGATGATTTACGAGGATGTTGCAAGGATTCGAGGGTCTGAGCTATAGGGAGAGGTTGAGCAGGCTGGGACTGTATTGCTTGGAGTGCAGGAGAATGAGGGATCTTATAGACTACAGGGATCTAACTTAACTTTTTTCCCCTGTTGCCAGCCGGGCAAACATGGCAGCTTTTTAGGTTGCGACATGACAGTTTAGGTGGTCATTTAAGATGGCTTGCATGAGGCGTGCGGTAATGTGCTCGGACGAAGTGCGTAGTTACCAGTCGGAATTATGGTCACTTGAGCATTCACATGTTATTTCTACTTCAAATAAAGTCAGAAACTAAACATAGTCACCAATCAAGACATGCGATATACCACAATGACATGCAGCAAAATTACAATACAGTAACTCAACTCTTTTTACACGTTGCAATGAATGCAATTTCTATTATGCCTTTCCACTTCCAAACATAAATGTGGTTGGATTATTCAGCGTATGATCAACTTCGGTGAGACCAAACGTCGGCTTGGCGATCGCTTCGCACAACACCTCCACTCAGTTCACAACCTGATCTCCCGGTGGCTCAGCACTTCAACTCCCCCTCCCATTCCAAATCCTACGTTTCTGTCCTGGGCCTCCTCCATGGCCAGAGTGAGGAGCAGCACCTCATATTTTGCTTGGGTAGTTTACACCCCAGCGGTAAGAACATTGGCTTCCCTAATTTCAGGTAGTCCTTGCTTTCTTCCTCCTTCCCCTCCCCTTCCCAGCTCTCCCTCAGCCCACTGTCTCCACCTCTTCCTTTCTTCTTCTCGTCGCCCCCACCCTTACATCAGTCTGAAGAAAGGTCTCGACCCGAAACACTGCCTATTTCCTTCGCTCCATAGATGCTGCCTCATCCGCTGATTTTCTCCAGCATTTTTGTCTCCCCATTCACACAAGTTCTGTTATCCCACTTTCCTCACCCACTCCCTACACATTCGGGGCAATTTTACAGAGACAAGATAACCTACAAAGCCAATGCGTCTTTGGGATGTGGGAGGAAACCCACACGCTTGCAGGGAGAATGTGCAAATTCAACACAGACTGTGCCCGAGGACAGGATCGAACACAGATCTCTGGCGTGTGAGGCAGCAAGACTACCAGCTGTGCCACTATATTTTGTTTTCCAACACACAAAATATTATACGTTGATAACTTTGGTTACTACAAACAAGACACTATCCATTTTCAGTTTTAAATCTCCAAGTGACGCTATGGCCCCCTTTACAGCTAGTGTATGTTGTAATTAGGTTCAAGACTATGGGGCAGTACATTAGACATAAAGTTGCTGCCTAAAAGTGCCAGAGACCCGAAATTGATCCTGAATATGGGTGCTGTCTGTATGGAGTTTGCTACTTTTCCCTTTGATTGTATGGGTTTTCTCCGGGTGCTCTTGTTTCCTTCCACATTCAAAAGGTCTGCAGGAACCTATTTCAGACCCAACCCAAAACGTAATATTTTCCTTTTGTCTAGGGATTCTGTCTGACCTGTTGAGTTACTCCAGCTTTTTGTGTCTATCTTCAGTTTAAACCAGCATCTGTAGTTCCTTCCTACACACACAATACTATATGATAGAACTTTATTAATCCCAGGAGAGAGATTGTGTGTATATATTATATACACACACACACACACAAATATATATTGTTATATATCTTTTTCATACTTATAAAACTCTGATCTTGAATGTGTGTGTATTTGTGTGTGTATTTGTGTGATGTTCGTGTGCGTTTAACATCTCCTCGAAAGCACAACGCGCTAACGGTGACATTTTTATGTATTCCAATAGAGATTTACGCCATGATATGAAAAATTGCCTGATTGTCTGAGTTTATTGTCATGTGTCCCAGATAGGACAATTAAATTCTTGCTCGAACTTCTCTCGAGCATGAAGGAGAGTTACATAGACCTCCTGGGACGATGTGTCGACCATGCTGCGAGTTTGAGTCGAGTGCTAACTCTACTAAACTCGCAAATTAGGTCCCCACAGTGGGACAGGCCCTTTAGTTGATCCAGTGCTGGACTCTGTGTTTTACTGACTCACATGCCCACCAATCGAGGCCCACCTGGCCCGCCCCCCGCTCAAGTACACCCCCCCCACACGTCTCCCGCAGCTGGACTCCCATGCCTGCCTCTCTCTACCCGCTACATCTCTCTCTCTCCCCGCTACATCTCTCTCTCCCCGCCTCTCTCTCCCCGCCTCTCTCTCCCCCCCCGCCTCTCTCTCTCTCTCTCCCCGCCTCTCTCTCTCTCTCTCTCCCCCCCGCCTCTCTCTCTCTCTCTCCCTCTCTCTCTCTCTCTCTCTCTCTCTCTCTCTCTCTCTCTCCCCCTCTCTCTCTCTCTCTCTCTCTCTCTCTCTCTCTCTCTCCCCCGCCTCTCTCTCTCTCTCTCTCTCTCTGCCCCACCTCTCGCTCTCTCTCGCTCTCTCTGTCTCACTCCCCCTCTCCCCCTCTCTCTCCCCCTCTCTCTCTCTCTCCCCCAATCTCTCTCTCCTCTCGCCTCTCTCTCTCTCTCCCCGCCTCTCTCTCTCTCTCTCTCCCCGCCTCTCTCTCTCTCCTCCCATCTTTCTCCCTCTCTCTCTCCCTCTCCCTTGCTCTCTCTCCCTCGCTCCCTCTCTCTCTCTCCCTGCCTCTCTCTCTCTCCCTGCCTCTCTCTCTCTCCCTGCCTCTCTCTCTCTGCCTCTCTCTCCCTGCCTCTCTCTCTCTCTCTGCCTCTCCCTCTCTCTCCCCGCCTCTCTCTCTCTCTCCCTGCCTCTCCCTCTCACCCGCCTCTCTCTCTCCCCGCTACGCTCTCTCTCCCTGCCTCTCTCTCTCTCCTTAATTCTACCACACCCAATGAAGAAGCTGCTAAAGCTATTGCCAACCTCTGCATTTGCATTGCAGGCAGTGACTAGTGGGGTACCGCAAGGCTCAGTGCTGGGACCCCAGCTATTTACAATATATATTAATGATTTGGATGAGGGAATTGCAACATCTCCAAGTTTGCAGATGACACGAAGCTGGGGGACAGTGTTAGCTGTGAGGAGGATGCTAGGATGCAAGGTGACTTGGATAGCTTGGGTGAGTGGGCAAATGCATGGCAGATGCAGTATAATGTGGATAAATGTGAGGTTATCTACTTTGGTGGCAAAAAACAGGAAAGCAGACTATTATCTAAATGATGGACGATTAGGAAAAGGGGAGATGCAACGAGACCTGGGTGTCATGGTGCACCAGTCATTGAAAGTAGGCATGCAGGTGCAGCAGGCAGTGAAGAAAGCGAATGGTATGTGAGCATTCATAGCAAAAGGGATTTTAGTATAGGAGCAGGGAGGTTCTACTGCAGTTGTACAGGGTCTTGGTGAGACCACACCTGGAGTATTGCGTACAGTTTTGGTCTCCAAATCTGAGGAAGGACATTATTGCCATAGAGCGAGTGCAGAGAAGGTTCACCAGACTGATTCCTGGGATGTCAGGACTTTCATATGAAGAAAGACTGGATAGACTTGGCTTGTACTCGCTAGAATTTAGGAGATTGAGGGGGGATCTTATAGAAACTTACAAAATTCTTAAGCGGTTGGACAGGCTAGATGCAGGAAGATTGTTCCCAATAACCATATAACAATTTACAGCACGGAAACAGGCCATCTCGAACCTTCTAGTCCGTGCCGAACACATAATCTCCCCTAGTCCCATATACCTGCGCTCAGACCATAACCCTCCATTCCCTTCCCATCCATATAACTATCCAATTTATTTTTAAATGATAAAAACGAACCTGCCTCCACCACCTTCACTGGAAGCTCATTCCACACAGCTAACACTCTCTGAGTAAAGAAGTTCCCCCTCATGTTACCCCTAAACTTCAGTCCCTTAATTCTCATGTCATGTCCCCTTGTTTGAATCTTCCCTACTCTCAGTGGGAAAAGCTTTTCCACGTCAACTCTGTCTATCCCTCTCATCATTTTAAAAACCTCTATCAAGTCCCCCCTTAACCTACTGCGCTCCAAAGAATAAAGCCCTAACTTGTTCAACCTTTCTCTGTAACTTAGTTGCTGAAACCCAGGCAACATTCTAGTAAATCTCCTCTGTACTCTCTCTATTTTCTTGACATCCTTCCTGTAATTAGGCGACCAAAATTGTACACCATACTCCAGAATTGGCCTCACCAATGCCTTGTACAATTTTAACATTACATCCCAACTTCTATACTCAATGCTCTGATTTATAAAGGCCAGCACACCAAAAGCTTTCTTTACCACCCTATCTACATGAGATTCCACTTTCAGGGAACTGTGCACAGTTATTCCCAGATCCCTCTGTTCACCTACATTCTTCAATTCCCTACCATTTACCATGTACGTCCTATTTTGATTTGTCCTGCCAAGATGTAGCACCTCACACTTATCAGCATTAAACTCCATCTGCCATCTTTCAGCCCACTCTTGCAACTGGCATAAATCTCTCTGTAGACTTTGAAACTCTACTTCATTACCCGCAACCCCACCTATCTCACTATCATCTGCATACTTACTAATCCAATTTACCACACCATCTTCCAGATCATTGATGTACATGACAAACAACAATGGACCCAACACAGATCCCTGTGGCACCCCACTCGCCACTGGCCTCCAACCTGACAAACAACCATCCACCATTACTCTCTGGCATCTCCCATTCAGCCACTGTTGAATCCATCTTGCTACTCCACCATTAATACCCAACCATTGAACCTTCTTAACCAACCTTCCATGAGGAACCTTGTCAAAGGCCTTACTGAAGTCCATGTATACAACATCCACTGCGTTACCCTCATCAATTTCCCATGTAACATCTTCAAAAAATTCAAGAAGATTAGTTAAACAAGACCTTCCAGGCACAAATCCATGTTGACTGTTCCTGATCAGACCCTGTTTATCCAGATGCTTATATATATTATCTCTAAGTATTCTTTCCATTAATTTTGCCCACCACTGACGTCAAACTAACAGGTCTATAATTGCTAGGTTTACTCTTAGACCCCTTTTTAAACAATGGAACAACATGCGCAGTACGCCAATCCTCCGGCACTATTCCCGTTTCTAATGACATTTGAAATATTTCTGCCATAGCCCCTGCTATTTCTACACTAACTTCCCTCAATGTCCTAGGGAATATCCTGTCCGGACCTGGAGACTTATCCACTTTTATATTTCTCAAAAGTGTCAGTACTTCCTCTTCTTTGATCCTCATAGTTTCCATAGCTACTCTACTTGTTTCCCTTACCTCACATAATTCAATATCCTTCTCCTTGGTGAATACCGAAGAAAAGAAACTGTTCAATATCTCTCCCATCTCTTTTGGCTCTGCAGATAGTTGTCCACTCTGACTCTCTAATGGACCAATTTTATCCCTCGTTATTCATTTTGCTATTAATATAGCGGTAGAAACCCTTCGGATTTACTTTCACCTAACTTGCCAAAGCAACCTCATATCTTCTTTTAGCTTTTCTAATTTCTTTCTTAAGATTCTTTTTACATTCTTTATACTCCTCAAGCACCTCATTTACTCCATGCTGCCTATAATTATTGTAGATCTCCCTCTTTTTCCGAACCAAGTGTCCAATTTCCCTTGAAAACCATGGCTCTTTACAGTTTTTACGATTTCCTTTCAACCGAACAGGGACATAAAGATTCTGTACCCTTTAAATTTCACCTTTAAATGTACTCCATTTCTCTTCCACATCTTTCCCATAAAACAAACTGTCCCAATTTACTCCTTTTAAATCCTTTCGCATCTCCTCAAAGTTAGCCTTTCTCCAATCAAAAATCTCAACCCTAGGTCCAGTTCTGTCCCTCTCCATAATTATATTGAAACTAATGGTATTGTGATCACTGGACCCGAACTGTTCCCCAACGCATACCTCTGCCACCTGACCCATCTCATTTCCTAACAGGAGGTCCAGTACCGCCCCTTCTCTAGTAGGTACTTCTAAGTATTGTTGCAAAAAACTATCCTGCACACATTTTACAAACTCCAAACCATCCAGCCCATTTACAGAATGTGTTTCCCAGTCTATGTGTGGAAAATTGAAATCTCCCACAATCACTACCTTGTGCTTACTACTAATATCTGCAATCTCCTTACATATTTGTTCTCTTCCAATTCTCGCTCCCCATTTGGCGGTCTATAATAGACCCCTATAAGTGTTGCTACCCCTTTCCCATTTCTCAGTTCCACCCAAATAGCCTCCCTAGACGAGCTCTCCAATCTAAGGTTATACAGAAAAGCTGGAGAAACTCAGCGGGTGCAGCAGCATCTATGGAGCGAAGGAAATAGGCAACGTTTCGGGCCGAAACCCTTCTTCAGAGCTCTCTAATCTATCCTGCCAAACACTGCTGTAATATCTTCCCTGATATTGTTGGGGAAGTCCAGGACAAGGGGTCACAGCTTAAGGATAAGGGGGAAATCCTTTAGGACCAAGATGAGAAAAACATTTTTCACACAGAGAGTGGTGAATCTCTGGAACTCTCTGCCACAGAACGTAGTTGAGGCCAGTTCATTGGCTATATTTAAGAGGGAGTTAGATGTGGCCCTTGTGGCTAAAGGGATCAGGGCGTATGGAGAGAAGGCAGGTACAGGATACTGAGTTGTATGATCAGCCATGGTCATATCGAATGGCGCTGCAGGCTCGAAGGGCCGAATGGCCTACTCCTGCACCTATTTTCGATGTTTCGATGTTTCTATGTGTTGAAACCACACGTGAGGTTGAGCCGCCCAGAAAACGGGCAGCTTTAGTCAAACTATGTTTTGCTGGGCTGGGTTGGCATTGAGGTTATCGGCTGAGTCCATTACGTTCAGATGGACGGGGTCACCAATTGTAGCGAGACCAAGCGTGTAGAGCAAAATGTTCTTTATTGTCAAAAACACTTTAACCACGTCGGCAATTACGTTGGTAACTCACTTAGTCGGGAATTACATTTTAAGCTCTTGTCGTCGTGAAGAGCACTAACTACTGAACAGACTGAAAAGCCCGTGAACAAACCCTGTCACATGACAGTCCTGACCAATGACGACGGTTCTGCATACACTATTTAGCCACTAGATTCCGCTACAATATCATTTTTGAAAGCGTAGCAGCAAGGTTGGTCACGTACTGTTTACTTGTTTACAGGGCTCACCATTGTGATCCAACATTCAGTAACGTCATACAGAGAGACAGGCTTCCTTCTATGTGGGAAGATTAGAGAGTCTCGGTGCACCCTTGAGTTCATCAGTTCTTCTTTGTATTAATTGAACTATTGACTCCTAGGCCACAGGCCAGGACGAGGTGGCCCATAGAGTCAAAAGATCCGATTCCCACAGAGTGAAGTGCTGCCCATGTTGATGACAAAATGGAAAAACAACTCAGTTCTTCCCAAAATTCCCACAACATGAGGAGGAATTTCTTTACAGAAGGTGGTGAATCTGCGGAAATCATTGCCACAGATGGCTGTGGAGGCCCAGTCAATGGATATTTTTAAAGCAGAGATTGATCGATTCTTGATTAATACGGGTGACAGGGCTTATGGGGAGAAGGCAGGAGCGAGGTTGCAAGCGAGGGCTAGATCAGCCATGATTGAATGGCAGAGTAGACTCTGGGCCGATTGGCCTAACTCTGCTCCAGTGACGTGAATCATCTTAACGTTTAAGAAACATTTGGAGAGGTAAATGCATAAAAGGTTGAGAGGGACATGAGCCAAGCGCAGGCAGCTGGGACGTGTATGGATTGTCAAGGCAGACTGCAGGGCCTGGTTCTGTACTGTGCTGTGTGAACATCGGTAAACGTGACAATAATAAACTAACCCTAGCTTTGTTTCACAAACTAGATCGCTGTCGTTCAATTCAGCAGTAATGTCCAGACGGAGTTTGATTTTCACAAATATAATTCTGCTTGGGACAAAACCGGGCTTGTGGATGCTATTCGTCAAACGGGAGGAGGAACGAACACTCCAAACGGGATGAAATACGTTGCGTGAGTAGTGTGTCGGGGGGGGGGGCACTGTGGGAGGGGAGGGGACATGGGGAGAGAAGGAGAGGGAGAGAGGGAGAGAAGGAGAGGGAGAGAGGGACAGAGGGAGAGTGGAAGGAGAGGGTGGCTGGGAGAGGAGGGAATGGTGGTGGAGGGAAGCGAGGAAGAGTGGAAGGAGCTTTGCAGGAGGGAGGGAGTGACGCGGGAGGGAGGTATCTTCGTCAATCCTTCCTTTCCCCATTTCCCTCACAGTGACCGCATCTTCAATCCTGCGTCGGGGCGCAAGGGACAACGCCAAGCGAATCCTCATCACCATCACTGACGGAGAATCCCAGAACCGCTATTTCCAGCCTGCCGTTGATGCTGCCAAACGTAAACGCATCACACGCTACGCCATTGGGGTGAGGTTCCTCCTTCTCCATCTCCCTCTCCCTCTCCCTCCCCCTCTCCCGCCCCTTTCCCTCTCTCCCTCTCTCCCCTTCTCCCCCCCTCTCCCCATCCCCTTTGCCCTTCTTCCTCTCCCTCTCCCTTTCCTTCCCTCTCCCTCCGTCCCATTCCCCCCCCTCTCCCTGGCCCCCCTCTACCTCTTTCCCACACTCCCCCACACACCCAGGGGCTCCCTCACCCCCTCCCTCTCACCCACACCCCCCTCACTGACCCCCCCACTCACCTACACCCCCTCACCCACTCCTCCTCACAGAACCCCCCGCCCCCACATTGATCCCCCATCACTGATCCCCCCCCTCACCCACCCCCCTCACTGACCCCCCCCCCCCCCCCCCCCCCCCCCCTCACCCACCTCCCCTCTCACTCTCCCTCTCACCAACAGTGCCTCAGACTCTCAGACTTACACAATGTGGAAACAAGCCTTTCGGCCAACTCGCCCATGCCGACCAAGGTGCCCGTCTTCACTAATTCCACCTGCCCATGTTAAGGCCATATTAACCATATAACCATATAACTATTACAGCACGGAAACAGGCCATCTCGGCCCTACAAGTCCGTGCCGAACAACTTTTTTTCCCTTAGTCCCACCTGCCTGCACTCATACCATAACCCTCCATTCCCTTCTCATCCATATGCCTATCCAATTTATTTTTAAATGATACCAACGAACCTGCCTCCACCACTTCCACTGGAAGCTCATTCCACAACACTCTCTGAGTAAAGAAGTTGCCCCTCATGTTACCCCTAAATTTCTGTCCCTTAATTCTGAAGTCATGTCCTCTTGTTTGAATCTTCCCTATTCTCAAATGGAAAAGCTTGTCCACATCAACTCTGTCTATCCCTCTCATCATTTTAAAGACCTCTATCAAGTCCCCCCTTAACCTTCTGCACTCCAGAGAATAAAGATCTAACTTATTCAACCTATCTCTGTAACTTAGTTGTTGAAACCCAGGCAACATTCTAGTAAATCTCCTCTGTACTCTCTCTATTTTGTTGACATCCTTCCTATAAATTGGGCGACCAAAATTGTACACCATACTCCAGATTTGGTCTCACCAATGCCTTGTACAATTTTAACATTACATCCCAGCTTCTATATTCAATGCTCTGATTTATAAAGGCTAGCATATCAAAAGCTTTCTTTACCACCCTATCAATCAATCAATCAACCTTTATTGTCATCTTGCAAGCAACAGTTGTACAGTGCAAAATGAAAAGACGTTTCCCAGTGAATAGCGGAGCATCGCACATGAAATTTAAAACATTTCACACATAATAACACTAAAAACAATCCAGTCCCTGATGGAACAGTATAAATAGTTAAAAGCAGGTAAAAACACAATGTTAAAATACAATAAACCAATCATAAAAAATGTCCGGGGCAGCTGATTTGAGTGGCCAGTGCCAGTTATTAAAGTGTCCGTGCCAGCCACAGAATCAAGTGACTGTGAGTACAGAGTGACTGTTTAGCAGCCTCACAGCCTGTGGTAGGAAGCTGTTTAGCAGTCTTGTAGTCCAGGCTTTGATGCTTCGATATCTCTTGCCTGATGGCAGGAGATCCAGGTGTATGTGGAGGGGGTGCAGTTTGTCCTTAGCAATTCTCTGAGCTATCTATATGAGATTCCACCTTCAATGAACTATGCACAGTTATTCCTAGATCTCTCTGTTCAACTGTATTCTTCAATTCCCTACCATTTACCATGTACGTCCTATTTTGATTTGTGCTGCCAAGGTGTAGCACCTCACACTTATCAGCATTAAACTGCATCTGCCATCTTTCAGCCCATTTTTCCAAATGGCCTAAATCACTCTGTAGACTTTGGAAATCCTCTTTATTATCCACAACACCCCCTATCTTGGTATCATCTGCATACTGACTAATCCAATTTACCACCCCTTCATCCAGATCATTGATGTACATGACAAACAACAAAGGACCCAACACAGATCCCTGAGGCACCCCACTAGTCACCTGCCTCCAAACTGATAAACAGCCATCCACCATTACCCTCTGGCTTCTCCCATTCAGCCACTGTTGAATCCATCTTGCTACTCCTGCATTTATACCCAACAGTTTAACCTTCTTATCCAACCTTCCACGAGGAACCTTGTCAAAGGCCTTACGAAAGCGCATATAGACAACATCCACTGCTTTACTCTCGTCAATTTCCCTAGTAACCACTTCAAAAAATTCAAGAAGATTAGTCAAACATGACCTTCCAGGCACAAATCCATGTTGACTGTTCCTAATCAGACCCTGTTTATCCAGATGCTTATATATATTATCTCTAAGTATCTTTTCCATATTCCTCTAAACCTTTCCATGAATCTGTCCAATCTTCCCATCAATGTGATACACCCTGCCTCAACTACCTCTTCTGGCAGCTTGTTACATCCACCACCCTCTGTGTGAAGAAGTTGCCCCTCAGGTTCATGTTAGACCTGTCCCCCCTCACCTTCAACCTGTATCCTCTGCTTCTCCATTTCCCAACTCTGGGGGTAAACAACTGCATTGACAGGAAGTTCAAAGTTGCAGAGGGTAGAGTCCATGAGTAATAGTGTGGAAACAGGCCCTTCGCCCCAACTTGCCCTCACCGGCCAATGTATCCCAGCTACTTCTGCCTTTATCTTGTGCGCAACTTTGACATGCCTCCCATGGGCCACTTTATCCAGTGGCTTCTGTTAGTCTCTACACTCCCCATCCCTGCCATTTGCCCAGACGGTGAAGGGTGAGTATGTGACGCTTGTCCTGTGACCTCCCACAGGTGGGCTCGGCCTTCAGCAACACGAATGCCAAGGCAGAGCTACAAACCATTGCATCCGAAATTGGGAACGTGTTCCAGGTGGGAAACTTCCAGGCCCTGGACCAGATCCAGAACCAGCTGCAGGAGAAGATCTTCGCCATCGAAGGTGACCGCTTATCCCTAAACTAAATAGTGGGGGGGGGGGGGGGGGGGGAATCAATGTGAAAAGTGATGTGAGTAGTGGTTTAAAGGATTATGTATGAATGCACAAAGTCTTAGAAATAAAGTGGACGAGATTGAGGCTCAGTTAGAAATAGGCAAATATGATGTTGTGGGATTTACAGAGACATGGCTGCAAGAGGACCAGGGCTGGGAACTGAATATTCAAGGGTATACATCCTATCGAAAAGACAGACAGGTGGGCAGAGGTGGTGGGGTAGCTCTGTTGGTGAGGTCAGACCCTTGCAAGGGGTGACATAGAAACAGTAGATGTGGAGTCAGTATGGATAAAACTGGGGAATTGTAAGGGTAAAAATACCCTAATGGGACTAATCTAAGGCCCCCAAACTGGAGCCTGGATATAGGGTTAAAACTGGCATGTTGCAAAGGTAATGCTACAGTTGTTATGGGAGATTTCAACAAACAGGTAGACTGGGAAAGTCAGGTGGTTCTGGATCCCAAGAATGGGAGTTTGTGGAGTGCCTTTGTGATGGATTCTTAGAGCAGCTTGTATTGGAGCCTACCAGGGAGAAGGCAATTCTGGATTTAGTGTTGTGTAATGAACTGGATTTTATAAAGGAACACGAGGTAAAGGAGCCATTAGGAGGTAGTGACCATAATATGATAGGTTTTAATCTACAATTTGGGAGGGAGATGGGAAGTAATCGGAAGTGTCAGTATTATAGTTGAACAAAGGGGACTATGGAGCCATGAGCTGGCCAAAGTTGACTGGAAGATCTGAGGGCTGAGGGCTGAGGGAATTGTGCAGAGGGCAGGGATTCAAGTTTCTGGATCATTGGGACCTCTTTTGGGGAAGGTGCGACCTGTACACAAAGGACGGGTTGCACTTGAACCTGAGGGGAACCAATATCCTGGCGGGGAGATTGGCAAAGGCTACTGGGGAGACTTTAAACTAGAATGGTTGGGGGGAGGGACTCAAATAGAGAAAGCTAGTAGGCAGTGTGTGAGGCAGGAGGCAGAGAAGGGAAGCACTCGGACCCAACATGTAGGGGAGAAAGAAGAAAAAGACAATAAACAGAGAATAAGAGAGGGTGGGTTTCTTAAATGTGTATATTTTAATGCTAGGAGCATTGTAAGAAAGGTGGATGAACTTAGAGCCTGGATTGTCACGTGGAAGTATGATGTTGTGGTGATCAGTGAAGCATGGTTGCAGGAGGGCTGTGATTGGAAACTAAATATTCCAGGATTTCGTTGCTTCAGGTGTGATAGAATTGGAGGGGCAAGAGGTGGAGGTGTTGCATTGCTTGTCAGGGAAGATATTACAGCAGTGCTTTAGCAGGATAGATTAGAGGGCTCGTCTAGGGAGGTTATTCAGGGCTCTTGCTTAACTTTTTTTCCCCTGTTGCCGGGCAACCATGGCAGTTCTTTAGGTTGCCAATTGACATTTTAGGAGGTCATTTAAGATGGGTTGCATGACGCGTGCTCGGACGAAGTCCATAGTTACCAGTTGGAATTATGTTCAATGAAGCATTCACATATTATTTCTGCTTCAAATATAGTCACAAACTAACATATTCACCAATCAAGACATGATATATACCACAATGACATGCAGCAAAATGATAATACAGTATCTCAACTCTTTTTACACATTGCAATTAATGCAATTTTTATTATTTATTTCCACTTCCAAACAAAAATGTGGTTGGATTATTCAGCGTATGATCAACCTGTGTCAATAAATTCTGGACCTTGATAACATATATGCCTAACCATGCACACTACAAGCATGTTTTCTGTGAAGGACCGAACATTATCATGACATGGCCATGGGTCGTTATTGCTATTGGTACAGAAACACTCTCGCTTCCCACATAATTTATCCACAACAAAATATACAGGTTGCAAGCAATTTTCTAAAGGCATTTTATGATAATAGCTGTTAAAACTGACTATACCCATCTGACAGGTTAAACATTACACTAACTAACAAGAGATGGCCAAAGGACATAAATGCAGCAAATGTTCTTTTGGTAATATATTTAAAGGTGTCAAGACGACACATGACCGGACATTGCGATTAGATGTACGTGTTGTGAACAGCAATGAAGATACCCAGTTTGTAAGCAACAATTAAAAAAAAAAATTGTTGATAAACGCTTTTCCATCATTCCCACTTCAGAATTAACTCTAAAATTTCAACTGAAATAACTCCTGATCAAATTTGTGATGTATATGACTGACTGTAGAAGTAAAACCTGGATAAATCCAACATATAGTTGTGAATGTTGCTCAGTAAATAACTACAGTACTGATACTCCATGTTAAGAGCATTGATTTGCCGTTAAAATGAATTCTGTAATAACGTGTCAACGGTAGCTGTGACAATCGAACACTGCGGTTTTAATGTTTCACGTGTTCACAATTTAATTAATTTATCCATAATTATCCATCTGTATGAATTAAAACAAATAACAACATTGGGAATTAATATATATTTGATCGCATTCCGTTATCAAACAGTCGATGTTAGCTCTGAAGACATTTCCAGCACAATAGGCTTTGGGGTGTGTGTGTGTGTGTGTGAATCCGTGCAGGATGGATAGATGGTGGTGGGGAGGCTTGAGAAGGCAATCGGTGAGGATTGGATGGATTGAGGCAGGGGAATTAGTGCGTGTTGGTTGGAGTAGGTAAAATTGTGAGGGGAGAGCGCGGTGGATGAAAGTGGGTTGAATGGGAGGGATCTGTGCAGGATGGATGGGGGGTGCAGTGCTGGATGAAGGGGAGGAGCAGTGCACCATGGATGGGAAGGGGGGACCAGTATAGGATTGATGGGGAGTGGCAGGAGAATCACTGCAAGGTGGCTAGGGAGATCAGTGCAGGATGAATAGATGGGGGGGGGTAGGTGAGGAGGGGAGCACAGGGGATGGCACTGAAGACTGTATAGAGGCAGGAATGGGTATCAGTGCAGGATGGAGAGGAGGGGTCTCAGGATAAGGGGGTGGAGGGGGGTGTACAAGAGAGAGAGTGAGAGAGAGGAAGAGGCAGAGGAGGTGGGCAGGAAGGCCAGCGCTCCTCGGACAGCACCAGCATCATCGCTGCCTTGGACGTCCCTGTCAGGCACGGAAATCGCTATCAAAATATAGAGGGGACGGGGGACAGAATAGCTTGGCGGCCGCACGCGCATGCACACACTCACATGCGCCGAGGATTCGGAGGCCCCGTGAACGGTAATTACAGCTCAATCCAGCGCTAAATGCAGCTGAACTAAACCTGTCCCGCCTACAGCCCTGTCTCAATCTACACAGGGCTGTAAGTTAAGCTGGCGGGACAGGCACAGTTGAGCTGGGTTTAGCGCTGCTTCTCTGCGCTGGCTGTGGGCCTCGGGGCACTGCGCCCGCCTGACTCCCGACACCTCTGGCCACCATCGGGTAGGGACGGGGATGGTCCAGTTGCAGTTCAGCAGCGATTGCAGCGCCGGATCGATCCTGGCTGCGGTGGAGGGCTGCCGAGAGTGTTTTGGCACGTCTCCCTCCTCCAATCACCGCGCTCTATCCTCAGCCACCCCCACCCCTCCCCTTCCGCCTCTGACCAACACCTCCCTCCTCCAAGGGTTTGCTTTGAAAGCAGAGTGGCAGCAGCGGCCATTATCAGGCAGGGCAGGCTGCAGGAGGAGTGAGAGGAGATGGAACTGTTGCTGCTGCTGCGCGGGGCCCGTCATTCGCTCTGACCACCCCGTCACGCCACATTTCGGTCTACGGTATAAACCAAGTTGCCAAGCCGGGTAAAATGACTCGCCGTTTAGGTTGCCCAGTGGCACTTTGAGTGGTCAGTGGCACCCGGGCAACCATTAAATTAGAGCCCTGCTATTTGGGTGGAACTGAGAAATGGGAAAGGGGTAGCAACACTTATAGGGGTGTATTATAGACTGCCTAATGGGGAGCGAGAATTGGAAGAACAAATATGTAAGGAGATAGCAGATATTAGTAGTAAGCACAAGGTAGTGATTGTGGGAGATTTCAATTTTCCACAGACTGGGAAACGCATTCTGTAAAAGGGTTGGATGGTTTGGAGTTTGTAAAATGTGTGCAGGATAGTTTTTGCGGCAATACGTAGAGATGGGATAGTGCTGGACCTCCTGTTAGGAAATGAGAAGAGTCAGGTGGCGGAGGTATGCGTTGGGGAGCACTTCGGGTCCAGTGATCACAATACCATTAGTTTCAATATAATTATGGAGAAGGTCAGAACTGGACCAAAGGTTGAGATTTTTGATTGGAGAAAGGCTAACTTTGAGGAGATGTGAAAGGATTTAAAAGGAGTGAGTTCGGACATTTTGTTTTATGGGAAGGATGTGGAAGAGAAATGGAGGACATTTAAAGGTGAAATTTTAAGAGTACAGAATCTTTATGTTCCTGTTCGGTTGAAAGGAAAGAATAAAAATTGGAAAGAGCCCTGGTTTTCAAGGGAAATTGAGCACGGTTCGGAAAAAAAGGGAGATCTACAATAATTATAAGCAGCATGGAGTAAATGAGGTGCTTGAGGAGTATAAAGAATGTAAAAAGAATCTTAAGAAAGAAATTAGAAAAGTTAAAAGAAGATATGGGGTTGTTTTGGCAAGTAAGGTGAAAGTAAATCCAAAGGGTTTCTACAGCTATATTAATAGCAAAAGGATAACAAGGGATAAAATTGGTCCATTAGAGAGTCAGAGTGGACAGCTATCTGCAGAGCCAAAAGAGATGGGGGAGATATTGAACAATATATTTTATTCGGTATTCACTAAGTAGAAGAATATTGAATTATGTGAGGTAAGGGAAACACGTAGAGTAGCTATGGAAACTATGAGGATCAAAGAAGAGGAAGTACTGACACTTTTGAAAAATATAAAATTGGATAAGTCTCCAGGTCCTGACAGTATATTCCCTAGGACATCGAGGGAAGTTAGTGTAGAAATAGCAGGGGCTATGACAGAATTATTTCAAATGTCATTAGAAACGGGAATGGTGCCGGAGGATTGGCGTACTGCACATGTTGTTTCATTGTTTACAAAGGGGTCTAAGAGTAAACCTAGCAATTATAAACCTGTTAGTTTGACGTCAGTGGTGGGCAAATTAATGGAAAGGATACTTAGAGATAATATTTATAATCACCTGGATAAACAGGATCTGATTAGGAATAGTCAACATGGATTTGTGCCTGGAAGGTCATGTTTGACTAATCTTGAATTTTATGAAGATGTTACTAGGGAAATTGATGAGGGTAAAGCGGTGGATGTTGTCTATATGGACTTCAGTAAGGCCTTTGACAAGGTTCCACATGGAAGGTTGGTTAAGAAGGTTCAATTGTTGGGTATTAATGGTGGAGTAGCAAGATGGATTCAACAGTGGCTGAATGGGAGATACCAGAGTGTAATGGTGGATAACTGTTTGTCAGGTTGGAGGCCGGTGACTAGTGGGGTGCCACAGGGATCTGTGTTGGGTCCACTGTTCTTTGTCATATACATAAATGATCTGGATGATGGTGTAGAAATTGGATTAGTAAGTATGCAGATGAAACTAAGATAGGTGGTGTTGTGGATAATGAAGTCGATTTTCAAAATCTACCGAGAGATTTAGGCCATTTGGAATAGTAGGCTGAAAGATGGCAGATGGAGTTTGATGCTGATAAGTGTGAGGTGCTACATCTTGGCAGGACTTGGCAGTAAATGGTAGCGAATTGAGGAATGCAGTTGAACAGAGGGATCGAGGAATAACTGTGCATAGTTCCCTGAAGGTGGAATCTTATGTAGATAGGGTTGTAAAGAAAGATTTTGGTGTGCCGGCCTAAATCAGAGCATTGAATATAGAAGTTGGGATGTAATGTTAAAATTGTACAAGGCATTGGTGAGGCCAATTCTGGAGTATGGTGTACAATTCTGGTCGCCAAATTATAGGAAAGATGTCAACAAAATAGAGAGAGTACAGAGGAGATTTACTAAAATGTTGCCTGGTTACAGAGGAAGGTTGAACAAGATAGGTCTTTATTCTTTGGAGCACAGAAGGTAAAGGGGGGGGACTTGATAGAGGTTTTTAAAATGATGAGAGGGATAGACAGAGTTGACATGGATAAGCTTTTCCCACTGAGAGTAGGGAAGATTCAAACAAGAGGACATGATTTGAGAATTAAGGGACAAAAGTTTAGGGGTAACATGAGGGGGAACTTCTTTACTCAGAGATTGGTAGCTGTGTGGAATGATCTTCCAGTGGAAGTGGTGGAGGCAGGTTTGATTTTATCATTTAAATATAAATTGGATAGATATATGGACGGGAAAGGGATGGAGGGTTATGGTCTGAGTGCAGGTAGATGGGACTAGGTGTGAGTAAATGCTCGGCACAGACTAGAAGGACCGAGATGGCCTGCTTCTGTGCTGTAATTGTTATATGGTTATATGGTTATAAGATATCCTAGCAGTGATGACAGTGGAACAACAATGGCTGGTATTTCTTGGAATGATAGAGAAGTTGCAGGATCAGTTCATTCCAACGAGTAAGAAAGATTCCAAGGGGAGAAAGGGGCGACCATGGCTGACAAGGGACGTCAGGGACAGTGTAAAAATAAAATAGAAGTATAACATAGCAAAGATGAGCGGGAAGCAAGATGATTGGGTAATGTTTAAAGAGCAACAGAAGGTAACAGAAGATAAAAAGGCAATACAGAGAGAAAAGATGGGGTAGCCTGGAATATAAGGAGGATAGTAAAAGCTTCTTAAGGTATGTGAAGAAGAAAAAAATAGTTAAGACAAAAGTTGGACCCTTGAAGAATGAAACACGTGAATTTATTATGGGGAACAAGGAAGTGGCAGATGAGTTGAACAGGTACTTTGGATCTGTCAGGAAAACACAAACAATCTCCCTGATGTACTAGTGGACAGAGGATCTAGGGGGACGGAGGAACTGAAGGAAATCCACATTAGGCAGGAAATGGTGTTGGGTAGACTGATGGGACTGAAGGCTGATAAATCCACAGGGCCTGATGTTCTGCATCCAGGGTAGTTAAGGAAGTGGCTTCAGAAATCGTGGAGGCATTGGTGATAATTTTCCAATGTTCTACTGACTCAGGATCAGTTTCTGTGGATTCGAGGGTAGCTAATGTTAACCCACTTTTTAAAAAAGATGGGAGAGAGACAGTAGGGAATTATAGATCAGTTAGCCTGACGTTGGTGGCGGGGAAGATGCTGGAGTCAATTATAAAAGAAGAAATAGCACCACATTTGGATAGCAGTAACAAGATCGGTCCGAGTCAGCACGGATTTACAAAGGTGAAATCATGCTTGACTAATTTTCTGGAATTTTTTGAGGATGCAACTAGGAAAATGGACAAGGGAGAGCCAGTGGATGTAGTGTACCTGGACTTTTAGAAAGCATTTGATAAGGTCCTACATTAGAGATTAGTGAGAAAATTAGAGCACAGGGTATTGGGAGTAGGGTACTGATATGGATAGAAAATTGTTTGGCAGACAGGAAACAAAGAGTAGGGATTAACGGGTCACTTTCAGAATGACAGGCAGTGACTAGCGGGGTAACGCAAGGCTCGGTGCTTGGACCGCAGCTATTTACAATATACATTAACAATTTAGATGAAGGGATTAAAAATAACATTAGCAAATTTGCAGATGACACAAAGCTGGGTGGAAGTGTGAACTGTGAAGAGGATGCTATGAGAATGAGAGGGTGACTTGGACAGGTTGGGTAAGTGGGCAGATGCATGGCAGTTTAATGTGGATAAATGTGAGATTATCCACTTTGGTGGCAAGAACAGGAAGGCAGATTATTATCTGAATGGTGTCAAATTGGGAAAAGGGCAAGTTCAAGTTCAAGTGAGTTTATTGTCATGTGTCCCTGTATACGACAATGTAATTCTTGCTTTGTTTACACACACAGAAAAAAATAGTAGGCATTTACTACAAAACAGATAAATGTGTCCATATACCATGATATAAATATATACACACATGAATAAATAAACTGGTAAAGTGCAAATAACAGAAAGTGGTTATTAATAATCAGAGTTTTGTCCGAGCCAGGTTTAATAGCCTGATGGCTGTGGGGAAGTAGCTATTCCTGAACCTGGTTGTTGCAGTCTTCAGGCTCCTGTACCTTCTACCTGAAGGTAGCAGGGAGATGAGTGTGTGGCCAGGATGGTGTGGGTCTTTGATGATACTGCCAGCCTTTTTGAGGCAGCGACTGCGATAAATCCTCTCAATGGAAGGAAGGTCAGAGACGATGATGGACTGGGCAGTTTACTACTTTTTGTAGCCTTTCCCTCTCCAGGGCGCTCAAATTGCCGAACCAAGCCACGATGCAACCGGTCAGCATGCTCTCGACTGTGCACCTGTAGAGGTTAGAGAGAGTCTTCCTTGACAATCCGACTCTCCATAATCTTCTCGGGAAGTAGAGGCGCTGATGAGCTTTTTTGATAATTGCGTTAGTGTTCTCGGACCAGGAAAGATCTTCAGAGATGTGCACGCCCAGGAATTTGAAGTTCTTGAACCTTTCAACCATCAACCATACAACGAGATCTGGGGGTCCTTGTTCATCACTCACTGAAAACAAGCATGCTGGTACAGCAGGCAGTGAAGAAAGCTAATGACATGCTGGCCTTCATAACATGAGGAGTTGAATATAGGAGCAAAGAGTTGTACAGGGTCCTAGTGAGACCACACCTGGCATAGTGTGTGCAGTTTTGATCTTCAAATTTGAGGAGGGATATTGCTGCTATTGAGGGAGTACAGCGTAGGTCCATGAGGTTAATTTCTGGGACAGCAGGACTGTCATATATTGATAGAATGGAGCGGCTGGGCTTGTATACTCTGGAATTTAGAAGGATGAAAGGGATTCTTGTTGAGATATAAGATTATTAAGGGATTGGACACACTAGAGGCAGGAAACATGTTTCCGATGTTGGGGGAGTCCAGAACCAGGAGCCACAGTTTTAGAATAAGGGGTAGGCCATTTAGAACGGAGATGAGGAACAAATTGTCAACGTGAGTGTTGTGAATCTGTGGAATTCTCTGCCTCAGAAGGCGGTGGAAGCCATTTGGCTGGATGCTTTCAAGAGAGTTAGATAGAGGTCTTAAAGATATGGTTATATATATGGTTATATATATAGTTATAAAGATAACAGAGTCAGGGAATATGGGGAGCAGACTGGGTACTGATTGTGGATGATCAGCCATGAACACAGTGATTGGCGGTACTGGCTCGAAGGGCCGAATGGCCTACTTGTGCACCTGTTGTCCATTGTCTATCCTGGGCACTGGGGAGTCAGTGACAGGTGGAGAGCAGGGTAGGGAGAGTTCTCGCCCACTCTCCTGCCTTGTAGATTGCAGAGAGGTAACATGGCGTATGTGAAGTACACGGACTAATGTAGATGATGGAGCCAGAGTTCCAGCCTGTTCCATCCACCGTGTGTGACCCTCACTCTCTCCATCCCACTCAGGGACTGAAAAGAAAGGAGAGAGTTCCTTCCAATTGGAGATGGCACAAGAGGGGATCAGTTCACTGGTGACTGAGGTGAGTGAGGATACGGGGCGGGGGGAGGGGGAAGTGCGGGTAGAGATAGAGATGGGGGGGGGGGGGGGGGGGGGGGGGGGGGAGAGGGAGGGAGCAGCAGGGGAGGGGGGTGGGCAGAGGGTAGAGGAGGGGACGGAGATGGTGAGGTAGGAGAGGAGGGGGAGGGGAGCGACGGAGGGGGGAAAAGGGAGGGAGGACTGTGGGACAGGACTGGAGAGGCAGAGGGCGAGGGGACGGGAGAGGGGGGAACGCCTGGGGACGGGGGGGGGGGAGAGAGAGGGGGAGAGAGGGAGGGAGAGGACAGAGCGCTGTGGGCCGGGGAGAGAGATGAGGGAATGATGTGGAGAGGGGGTGGGGAACAGGGAGGAGGGGGCACTGCAGAAGGGGAGGGAGTGAAGGAGGGGAGGGGAGAGAAGGGGGAAAGAAGGGAGCATCTGGGTGAGGAGAGGAAGGGCAGAGGAGAGAAGGGTATGCCATGGGAGGGAGGTAGTGAGTGAGGGGAGAGTAGGCAGGGGAGGGAGCGAGAAAGGAGTGATCCCCCTCCCCAAATTATTCCACTCCCCTCTTCCCTCCCTCTCCCCCTCACCTCCCTCTCCCCCTCCCTCCCTCTCCCCCCTCACCTCCCTCTCCCCCCCCTCACCTCCCCCCTCACCCCCTCCTCACCTCCCTCCCTCTCCCCCTCACCTCCCTCTCCCCCCTCACCTCCCTCTCCCCCCTCACCTCCCTCCCCCCCTCTCCCCCCTCCCCTCCCCTCCCTCCCCCCCCCTCACCTCCCTCCCCCTCACTCTCCCCCCCCCCCCTCACCTCCCTCTCCCCCCTCACCTCCCTCTCCCCCTCACCTCCCTCCCCCCCTCCACCTCCTCCCCCCCTCACCTCCCTCTCCCCCCTCACCTCTCCCTCTCCCCCCTCACCTCCCTCTCCCCCCTCACCGCCCTCTCCCCCCCTCACCTCCCTCTCCCCCCCTCACCTCCCTCCTCCCTGTCCCTGTCCCCCCTCACCTCCCTCTCCCCCCTCTCACCGCCCTCTCCCCCCTCACCTCCCTCTCCCCCCCCTCACTCTCCCTCTCACCTCCCCCCCCCTCCACCCTCTCCCCCCTCACCCTCCCTCTCCCCCCTCCCCTCACCTCCCCTCACCCTCCCCTCACCTCCCTCTCCCCCCTCACCTCCCTCTCCCCCCCTCACCTCCCTCTCCCCCTCACTCCTCCCTCCCTCTCCCCCTCACCTCCCTCTCCCCTCCCTCCCCCTCTCCCCCCTCACCTCCCTCTCCCCCCTCACCTCCCTCTCCCCCCTCACCTCCCTCCCCCCCCACCTCCCTCTCCCCCCTCACCTCCCTCTCCCCCCTCACCTCCCTCTCCCCCCTCACCTCCCTCTCCCCCCTCACCTCCCTCTCCCCCCTCACCTCCCTCTCCCCCCTCACCTCCCTCTCCCCCCTCACCTCCCTCTCCCCCCTCACCTCCCTCTCCCCCCCCTCACCTCCCTCTCCCCCCTCACCTCCCTCTCCCCCCCTCACCTCCCTCTCCCCCCCTCACCTCCCTCCCCCTCCCTCACCTCCCTCCCCCCCTCACCTCCCTCTCCCCCTCACCTCCCTCTCCCCCCTCACCCCCCCCTCCCCCCTCACCTCCCTCTCCCCCCTCACCTCCCTCTCCCCCTCCCCTCCCTCCCTCTCCCCCTCACACCTCCCCTCCCCCTCACCCTCCCTCTCCCCCCTCACCTCCCTCTCCCCCCTCACCTCCCTCTCTCCCCCCTCACCTCCCTCTCCCCCCTCACATCCCTCTCCCCCCTCACCTCCCTCTCCCCCCTCACACCCCTCTCCCCCCTCCCCTACAGGACTCCATAGTGTACGGGGCAGCGGGAGCCTATGATTGGTCAGGAGGCATCTACCAATCGACATCAGGCATCCAGCCCTTCATCAACGCTACATTTGATCGGGATAGTATGAAGAACGCATACCTCGGTGAGCGAATGGCCAGAGGGGTCTCGGATACGGGAAGGGGAGGGGGTCATGGAGAGGGGGGAGGGGTGTTGGGTCTAAATGGGATGGGTCACAGCGATGGGAAGGGGGTTGAGGGGAGGGGGTGAAAGACAATAGGTGCAGGAGTAGGCCATTCGGCCCTTCGAGCCAGCACCGCTATTCACTGTGATCATGGCTGAACATCCACAATCAGTACCCTGTTCCTGCCTTCAACACATATCCCTTGGCTCTGCTATCTTTTTGAGCCCTAACTCTCTCTTGAAAGCATCCAGACAATTGGCCTCCACTGCCTTCTGAGCTTCTGAGGCAGAGAATTCCACAGATTCACAACTCTCTGGATGAAAAGGTTTTTTCCCGGGAATTAACCTCGTGAACTTATCCTGAACTCCCTCAAAAGCAAGAATGTCCTTGCTCAAATTTGGAGACCTAAACTGCAACAATACTCCAGGTATGGTCTCACTAGGGCCCTGCACAACTGCAGAAGTATCTCTTTGCTCCAATACTCAACTATTGTTGTTATAAAGGCCAACATGCCATTAACTTTCTTCACTACCTGCTGTACCTGCATGCTTACTTTCAGTGACTGATGAACAAGGACACCTAGATCTCGTTGTAATTCCCCCTTTCCTAACTTGACACCATTCAGATAATAATCTGCCTTCCTGTTTTTCCCACCATGGATAACCTCACATTTATCCACATAAACTGCATCTGCCACGCATCTGCCCATTCACGTAATCTGTCCAATTCACCCTGCATCTTCATAACATCCTCCTCACAGTTCACACAGCCACCCAGCTTTGTGTCATCTGCAAATTTGCTAATGATACATAGAAACATAGAAACATAGAAACATAGAAATTAGGTGCAGGAGTAGGCCATTCGGCCCTTCGAGCCTGCACCGCCATTCAATATGATCATGGCTGATCATCCAACTCAGTATCCCGTACCTGCCGCCTCTCCATACCCTCTGATCCCCTTGGCCACAAGGGCCACATCTAACTCCCTCTTAAATATAGCCAATGAACTGGCCTCAACTACCCTCTGTGGCAGAGAGTTCCAGAGATTCACCACTCTCTGTGTGAAAAAAGTTCTCCTCATCTCGGTTTTAAAGGATTTCCCCATTATCCTTAAGCTGTGACCCCTTGTCCTGACCTTCCCCAACATCGCGACCACTCTTACTGCATCTAGCCTGTCCAACCCCCTTAAGAATTTCGTAAGTTTCTATAAGATCCCCTCTCAATCACCTAAATTCTAGAGAGTATAAACCAAGTCTATCCAGTCTTTCTTCATAAGACAGTCCTGACATCCCAGGAATCAGTCTGGTGAACCTTCTCTGCACTCCCTCTATGGCAATAATGTCCTTTCTCAGATTTGGAGACCAAAACTGCACGCAATACTCCAGGTGTGGTCTCACCAAGACCCTGTACAACTGCAGTAGAACCTCCCTGCTCCTATACTCAAATCCTTTTGCTATGAAAGCTAACATACCATTCGCTTTCTTTACTGCCTGCTGCACCTGCATGCCTACCTTCAATGACTGGTGTACCATGACACCCAGGTCTCACTGCATCTCCCCCTTTCCCAAACGGCCACCATTTATATAATAATCTGCTTTCCCGTTTTTGCCACCAAAATGGATAACCTCACATTTATCCACATTATACTGCATCTGCCAAACATTTGCCCACTCACCCAGCCTATCCAAGTCACCATGCAGTCTCCTAGCATCCTCCTCACACCTAACACTGCCCGCCAGCTTAGTGTCATCCGCAAACTTGGAGATATTGCCTTCAATTCCCTCATCCGGATCATTTAATATATTGTAAATAGCTGGGGTCCCAGTACTGAGCCTTGCGGTACCCCACTAGTCACTGCCTGCCATTGTGAAAAGGACCCGTTTACTCCTACTCTTTGCTTCCTGTTTGCCAGCCAGTTCTCTATCCACATTAATACTGAACCCCCAATGCCATGTGCTTTAAATTTGTATACTAATCTCTTATGTGGGACCTTGTCGAAAGCCTTCTGGAAGTCCAGATACACCACACCCACTGGTTATCCCCTATCCACGCTACTAGTTACATCCTCGAACAATTCTATAAGATTCGTCAGACATGATTTACCTTTCGTAAATCCATGCTGACTTTGTCCAATGATTTCACCACTTTCCAAATGTGCTGCTATCCCATCTTTAATAACTGACTCTAGCAGTTTCCCCACTACCGATGTTAGACTAACTGTTCTGTAATTCCCCGTTTTCTCTCTCCCTCCCTTCTTAAAAAGTGGGGTTATGTTTGCTACCCGCCAATCCTCTGGAACTACTCCAGAATCTAAAGAGTTTTGAAAGATTATTACTAATGCATCCACTATTTCTGGAGCTACTTCCTTAAGTACTCTGGGATGCAGCCTATCTGGCCCTGGGGATTTATCGGCCTTTAATCCATTCAATTTACCCAACACCACTTCCCGACTAACCTGGATCTCACTCAATTCCTCCACCTCCTTTGACCCGCGAGCCCCTGCTATTTCCGGCAGATCATTTATGTCTTCCTTAGTGATACTTTTAATCCCTTCATCTAAATCATTAACGTAAATTGTAAATAGCTGCGGTCCCAGCACCGAGCCTTGCGGTAGCCCACTAGTCACTGCCTGCCATTCTGAAAGGGATACGTTAATCCCTACTTTTTGTTTCCTGTCTGCCAACCAATTTTCTATCCATGTCAACACTCTACCCCCAATACCATGTGCTCAGAATTTGCCCACTAATCTCATATTTGGGACCTTATGAAATGCTTTCTATAAGTCCAGGTACACTACATCCACTGGCTCTGCTTTGTCCATTTTCTTAGTTACATCATCAACAAATTCCAGAAAATTAGTCAAGCATGATTACCCCTTCATAAATATATGCTGACTCGGACCGATCCTGTTACTGCTATCCAAATGTGCCGCTATTTCATGACTCCAGCATCTTCCCCACCACCGATGTCGGGCTAACTGGTCGATAATTCCCTATTTTCTCTCTCCTGCCTTTCTTAAAATGTGGGATAACATTAGCTACCCTCCAATCCACAGGAACTGATCCTGAATCTATAGAACATTGGAAAATGATCAACTGTGTGTCCACAATTTCTAGAGCCACTTCCTTAAGTACCCTGGGCTGCAAACCATCAGGCCCTGTGGATTTATCAGCCTTCAGTCCCATATGTCTACCCAACGCCATTTCCTGCCCAATGTGGATTTCCTTCAGATCCTCCGTCACCCCAGATCCTCTTGCCACTACTATATCAGGAAGATTGTTTGTGTCCTCCTTAGTGAAGACAGATCCAAAGTAATAATAATAATAATAATATCTTTTATTGTCATTGCACGTCAGTGCAACAAGATTTAGTATGAAGCTCCAACCGATGAAAAAGAAAAGTAAAATTTAAGATTTAAAATTTAAAAATAAATTGGATAGGCATATGGATGAGAAGGGAATGGAGGGTTATGGTATGAGTGCAGGCAGGTGGGACTAAGGGGAAAAAAATTTGTGTCGGCACGGACTTGTAGGGCCGAGATGGCCTGTTTCCGTGCTGTAATTGTTATATGGTTATATGGTTAAAATAAATAAATAAGCTGTGTGTCTTGACCATCCGAGGGGGGTGGGGGGCACTCAGCAGGGCCGGTTCAGAGCCGCTATAGCTCTGGGAATAAAGCTGTTTCTGAGTCTGGAGGTTCGGGCGTAGAAGGCCTTGTAACGCCTGCCGGAGGGAAGTAGTTCGAACAGTCCATTACAGGGGTGTGATGAGTCTTTATGGATGCTGACGGCCTTCCTGAGGCACCGTGTGTGGTAGATGCCCTCTAAGGCTGGTGGCTCTGTCCCAATGATCCTCTGCGCTCTGTGGATGACTCGCTGAAGAGCTCTCCTCTCCGCCTTCGTGCAGTGAGATACCACACAGAGATGCTATACGTTAATATGCTCTCTGGTGCAGCGGTAGAACGTTGTCAGCAGCTGTTGGGGCAGACCAGTCTTTTTTAATGTCCTCAGGAAGAACAGTCGTTGCTGTGCCTTCTTGACCAGCGCAGCGGTGTTGGTGGACCATGTGAGGTCCTCTGAAATGTGATTGCCCAGAAACTTAAAGCTGGATACTCTCTCCACACTTTCCCCGTAAATGGAGATTGGAGCATATTCTCCATTATGGGACCTCCTGAAGTCAATAATCAGCTCCTTGGTCTTGGAGGTGTTTAGTGACAAGTTGTTACGTGTGCACCAGTGTGCCTCTGTTCAACTCATCTGCCATTTCTTTGTTCCCCATTAAAAAAAACATTTTCAGTGTTAAAGGGTCCAACTATGGTCATAACTAATTTTTTCCTCTTCACATACCTAAAGAAGCTTTTACTATCCTGCTTTATATTCTTGGCTAGCTTACCATCGTACCTCATCTTTTCTCCAAGTATGGCCTTTTTAGTTATTTTCTGTTGCTCTTTAAAAGTTTCCCAATCCTCTGGCTTCCTGCACATCTTTGCTGTGTTATACTTTTTAATTTTTATACTGTCATTGACTTTCTTTGTCCGCCATGTTCGCCCCTCACTCCCTTTAGAATCTTTCTCTTTGGAATGAACTGATCCTGCACCTTCTGTAATATTCCCAGAAGTACCTGCCATTGTTGCACTGTCATCCCTGCTAGTGTATCTTTCCAGTCAACTTTGTCCAGTTCCTCGCTCTTAGTTCCATAGTCCCCTTTGTTCAACTATAATACTGACACTTCCGATTTTCCCATCTCCCTCTCAAATTGTAGATTAAAACATATCATATTATGGTCACTGCCTCCTAATGGCTCCTTTACCTTGAGTTCCCTTTATCAAATCCAGCTCATTACACAACACTAAATCCAGAATTGCCTTCTCCCTGGTAGGCTCCAATACAAGCTGCTCTGAGAATCCATCACGGAGGCAGGCCACAAAGTCCCTTTCTTGGGGTCCAGTACCAACCTGATTTTCCCAATCTACCTGCATGTTGAAATCTTCCTTAATCACCGTAGCATTTACTTTATGACATGCCAAATTTAACTCCTGATTCAACTTGCACCCTATATCCAGGCTACTGTTTGGGGGCCTGTAGATGTCCCATTAGGGTATTTTTACCCTTACAATTCCCCAGTTCTATCCATATTGACTACCTCTCTGGATTCTATCGCACCCCTTGCAAGGAACTGAATTTCATTCCTCACCAACAGGGCAACTCCACCCCCTCTGCCCACCTGTCTGTCTTTTCGATAGGATGTACACCCTTGAATATTCAGTTCCCAGCCCTGGCCCTCGTGCAGCCATGTCTCTGTAATTCCCACAACATCATATTTGCCAATTTCTAACTGAGCCTCAAGCTCATCCACTTTATTTCTTATACTTTGCGCATTCATACATAATACTTTTAATCCATTACTCCCCTCACCTTTCACATCGATTCCTAGTTCACTTGGCCATGCTCTCCTATCCCTTCCTGAGCTTTCTGCCCCGTTTATTCTGGTGTCTTTCTTAGCTTTTCTTATATTCTCTTTCCCGTTAACTCCATCCTTGTATTTCCAGTTTGTCTCCACCCCCGCACTATTTAGTTTAAATACACTCGTGCAGCAGTGAGACAGGGAGAGGTGGGTCACAGAGACGGGCTGGGGCATGTATGGTGCGGAGGGGGTGTGAGAGATGGACTGGTGACTCTCTCCTCTCCCCAGGGTACAGCGTGGAGGAGGCCCGGGGCAGCAGAGGGAGATATTACGTTGCTGGGGCACCGAGGTACAGACACCGTGGACTGGTGCTGGTCTATAACCAACGTTGGCTCTCTCACCACACAAAGAAAATAGAAAGCACTCAGGTGAGATCCCTTTTCCCCTCCCGCGGGGCCTCCCTCCTATCCCCTCCCCCTCCCTCCTCTCCCCTCCATCTTCCCTCTCCGTCCCCCTCCCTTCCCTCTCCCCCTCCTCCTCCCTCTTCCCCTCGTCCTACTCCCCCTCCCTCCCCCTAACTCCCCCTCCCCTCCCCCCTCCTCCTCACCCTCCCACCTTCCCCCCACCTCCTCCTCTCTCCCACCTCCCCCCTCCTCTCCCCCCTCCCTTCTCCCCCTCCTCCCCTCCCCCCCTCCCCACTCCCCCTCCCCTGCCACCTCTCCCTTCTCCCCCTCCTCCTCCCCCCCCCCTCCCCACTCCCCCTACCTCCATCCTCCTCCCTCTCGCTCCTCCACTCTCCCCCCCATTCCTCGTCCCACCTCCTCCTCCTCCCCCCCTCTTCCTCCCTTCTCCCCCCTCCCTCCTCCATCCTCCCCCTCCAACCTGTACCCCCTCCCCTCCCTCCCCCCCTCCTCCTCCTCCCCCCCACCCCCCACTCCACCCGCCTACTCAACCCCCTCCCCCTCCTCCCCCCCTCCCCTCCCCTGCTCCTCCCCTCCTCCTCCCTCCACCCACTTCCTCCCCCTCTTCCTCCCCTCCTCCCCCCTCCTCCTCCCCCCTCCTCCCCCTCCTCCCCTCCTCCCCCCCCCCCCCCCCCCCCCCCCCCCCCCCCCCCCCCCCCCCCCCCCCCCCCTCCTCTCCCCCCCCCCCCCTCCCCCTCCCCCCCCCCCCCCCCCTCCCCCCCCCTCCCCCTCTCCCCCTCCCCCTCCCCCTCTCCTCCTCCCCCTCCCCCCCTCCCCCCCCCCCTGCTCCACCCCCTGCTCCCCCCCCTCTTCATCCCTCCCCCTCCACCCCTCCACCCCTCCTCCCCCCTCCCTCCCCCTGCTCCCCCCTCCCCCTGCTCCACCCCCTCTTCATCCCTCCACCCACCCCTCCACCCTCCACCTCTCCTCCTCCTCCTCCCCCGCCTCTTTCCTCCCTTTCCCCCCCCTCCCCTCCTCCATTCGCCCCCCTCCAACCTCTACCCCCCCTCCTCCCTCCCACCTCCGCCTCTACCTCCAACCCCCTACTCCACCCTCCTACCCACCCCTCCCTCCCCCCCCCTCCACCCTCCTCCCCATCCCCCTCCCTCCTCCCCCCCTCCTCCCTCCAACCACTCCCTCCCCCTCCTCCATTCTCCACCTCCTACTCCCCCCTCCCCCCCCTCCTCCTCTCCCCTCCTCCTCCTCCCCCCCCCCTCTCCTCCTCCCCCCCCCCTCCTCCCCCCCTCCTCCTCCTCCCCCCTCTCCTCCTCCCCCCTCCTCCTCCCCCCCCTCTCCTCCTCCCCCTCCCTCCTCCTCTCCCCCTCCCCCTCCCCCCTTGCGCCTCCCTCCTTCCCCCCTTCCCCTCCACATCCCTTCTCACCCCTCCCCCTCCTCCTCCCCCCTCCTCCTCTCCCTCCCACCTGTCCCCCCGTCCTCCTCCATCCTCTTAACCCTCCCATCTCCCCCCCCCTCCCTGCTCCTCCCCCCTCCCTCCTCCTCCCCCTGCCTCCACCTCCTCCTCCCCTCCTCCCCCCCTCCCCCCCCTTATTCCTCCCTCTCCCTCCTCTTCTTTCCTCCCACCTCCCCCTCCTCCTCCTCTCCCCCTCCTCCCCCTCCCCCTCTTCCTCCCCTCCTTCCTCCCCCTCCCCCTTTTCCTCTCCTCCTCCCCCTTTTCCGCCTCCTCCCCCCCCCTCCTCCCCCCCCTCTCTCCTCCCCCCCTCTCCTCCCCCCCCTCCCCCCCCCCCTCCTCTCCCCTTCCCTCCCCCCCCCCCCCTCTTCCCCCCTCTCTCCCTCCCTCCCTCTCTCTCCCTCCTTCTCCTCCTCCACCCCCCTCCCCCCCCCTCCCCCCCCCCCCCCCCCCCCCCCCCCCCCCCCCCCCTCCCCCCCCCCCCCCCCCTCCCCCCCCCTCCCCCCCCCCTTCCCCTGCTCCACCACCTCCTCATCCCTCCACCCACTCTTTCCACCCTCCCCCCCCCCCTCCTGCTCCCCCTTCCCCTCTCTCCCTCCCCTCCCCACCCTCACCCCTCCCCTCCTCCTCCCCCTCCTCCTTCTCTTCCCCCCTTCATCCACTCCCTCCCCTCCCTTCCCCTCCTTCTCCCCCTCCCGTCTCCCCCTCCCCCCTCCCCCTCCCTCCTCCCCCCCCCTTCTCCCTCCACCTCCCTTCTCTCCTCCTCCTCGTCCTTCTGCCTTCTCCCTCCTCCCCCTTCTCCCTCCTCCCTCGTCCTCCCCCTCCCCTCCCCCTCCCCCCCCTCCTCCCCCCCCTCATCCCCCTCCCTTCTCACCTTCCCCCCTCCAACCCATCCCCCCCTCCAGATCCCCACACCTCCTCCTCCTCCCCCACTGATTCTCCACCTCCTCCTCCCACCCTCCTCCTGCCCGACCTCCTCCCCCACTACCCCCCTCCCCCTCTCCTTATCTTCCCTTCCCCCCTCCCCCTCCATTCTTACCCCCCGCATCCTCCTCATCAGCCCACCCTCCCTCCCTCCTCATCAGCCCACCTCCCTCCTCCCCCCTTTCTCCTCCTCCCTCCTTATCATCACTCCCCCCCTGCGCGCCCCTCCACCTCCTCCCCCCTCCTTCCACCTCCTCCTCCCTCCCACTCCCCCTCCTCCCTCTTCCTCCTCCTCCCCCCCCTGCTCTCTCATCCCCCCCTACTCTTTCCCTCCCCCTCCACATCCCCCCCTCCTCCTCCCCCCCATCTCCACTACCCTCCCTCTCCCCTCCCCTCCCTCATCCTGCCCCCTCCCTGCCCTTACCCTCCCTCATCCCCGTTCCCCTCCACCCCCCCCTCCCTTTCCCCCTCCCTTTCCTTCCGCCTCCCTACTTCCCCTCCTCCCTCCCCCCCTCCATCTCCCTTCCCCCCTCATTCATCCCACCACCCCCCTCATTCCTCCTCCCTCCCTCCTCCTCCCTTCCCCCCTCCTTCCTCCCTCCCTCCCGTGGGCACTGATAGGTGATGTCCTCCCCCAGATGGGCTCGTATTTCGGATCGGTGCTGTGTGCTGTGGATTTGAACAATGATGGAGTGACTGATTTGATCCTTGTGGGAGCTCCGCACCACTCGAGGCCGGCCACGGGGGGCATGGTCTTCGTCTACAAATTCCAAGAGGTATATTGCTCCTAATCCTCCTCCCTCCCCCCCCCCCCCCCCCCCGTCACTGTGACCCTCCCACACCACCATCACTGTGACAGTACCCTCCCCAAAGTCCAACGATGTCTCTGTTTAGGGAAGGGGGGGGGGGGGAGGGGGTTGGGAAGAGGGGTTTGGAGGGGATGGGTAAGGGTAAGGAGGGCAGGAGCCGGTTGAGCAGGTACGAGGGGCGGAGGGGGTGGGGAGGGGATGGGTGCGATAAAGGGATGAGGGGAAGGATATGTGGGGTGGAGGGGTGCAGTGGGGGAGCTAACCCACTCTCATCTCCTCTGTGGGCTCTACCCCCCCCCCTTCCTCCTCTCACTCTCTCTCCCCCCCAACTCACTAACCTCTCTCTATGTCTACCCTCTCATTACCCTCTCTCTACACACCTCTCCTGCCCATTTCCATTTCTAACTCACCCCCCCCCCCCTCCGCCGCATGTCTCCCCCCCTCTGTTCCGCCCATCTTCCCTCCCCTCTTCCTCCCCTATCTCGCCTCCTCTTCTTCTCCCCCTTCCCATCTCCCCCTCTCACTCATATGCACCCTCTCCCCCGGCAGGGCGACCTCTCTCCCCGGACCCCCCTAGTTGGGGAGGGAGGAGAGCAGCCTCTGGCCCGGTTTGGGGCCTCCATCGCCCGCCTGGGGGATCTGAATGGGGACGGTGTGGCAGACGTGGCGGTGGGAGCGCCACTGGAGGACGGGAATAGCGGCTCCGTCTACATCTTCCTCGGCTCGGCAGATGGGCTGAAGGGCCCCGCGGCACAGGTCAGTATCAGGGCCTTCCCCCATGTTGCTACGGGGGGGGGGGCCTAACTCCCAGGCCTGAGGCTGAGCGGCCTGTCACTGATTGTTGGGCAGGCCTGTCTCCCTCCCTCTCTCCTTCACACTACCCCACCCTCCCTCCTTTCCTCCCTCCCTCTAAGGCCTGGTGCCAAGTGCTAGGCAAGGCCTAACACCCAGGCTTCAGGAAATCTGGCCTTGAAGGTCAGTGGAGGTACCCTCTCTCTCTCTCTCTCTCTCCCCTTCTTCTCCCCTCTCTCCCTTCCCCGTCTCTCCCCCTCCATCTCTCTCCCTCCGTCCGTCCGGTTGCTTGTAAACTGGATGCGAGGGCCAACCTGTCCTGTGATACGGAAGGCCTAACTCCCAGGCCTCAGGCAGTTCCCTCCCCCCCCCCCCCCCCCCCACCCCCCACCACCGGTTGCTACGAGAAACATCTCACCGTTGCTAGGGGAGGTCTGGCCCTGGTTGCTAGGGAAGGCGTCTTGTCCGTTGCTAGTGGAGGCCGAAAGGGCCTGTCCCACTGTACGAGGTAATTCAAGAGTTCTCCCGTGTACTCCCCTGATTCGAGCTCGTGTAATGTACGTAGCGGGTAAGTAGGAGATCGTGGATATCTTGTAGTAAAAAAATACTCGTGATGAAAAAAATTGTTACTTTATACTCGTACGAGACATCCACGAGCTCCTCCGTACCTGCTACATACATTACACGAGCTCGAATCAGGGGAGAACTCAGGAGAACTTTTGAATTACCTTGTACAGTGGGGCAGGCCCTTAACTCCCAAGCCTAGTGACCTGTCGCTGGTTGCTGGCGGAAGCCTGACTCCTAGGCCTTAGGTTGTGTGCCAGTTGCTAAGGGAGGCCTCTTGTCCGTTGCTACGGGAGGCCTGTTGCTGGTTGCTGGGAGAAGCCTGTCACCGGTTGTTAGGGTTAGCCTAAACCCAGGCGTCGGGCACTGCTGCCTAGGGCTAGTTGTTAGGGGAGACCAGTCATCGGTTTCTAGAGAGTCCAGTCGCTGGTTGTTGGTGGAGGCTAGTATGGTCGCCAACTTTCTCAATCCCAAATAAAGGGCAAAAGGTCAAAATACGGGACAAATTCCCGAAGGCAATTCGTTGACTGACTTGGCCATGGCTGGGTGAATGATGAGTTGGCCCGGTTGCTGAACTGCACACAAAGCCCAGCCAGGGAATCAGCTGAGGAGTTTTGGCCCAGGCCGCGTGAGGTCGCGCGCAAAGTTCAGCACCCCGTCCAGCTCGTGAACCCATGATCGGCCATGAGAAGGAGGGGTAGTGGTGGTGGTGAAAGGACCGGGCTGCCGACTGACAGGGGCCACGGGCGAGGTACTGCTACTGCACTCCATGGGCTGCACTACGTCGGGACGGGTGGAGGTGGGGCCGGGGACCCGACAGTCCCCTCGACCCGAGTAGTAGCATTCAAATATGGGACAAGGGCGGTCCCGTTTGGGACAAACTAATTTAGTAAGTAAGCAAGTACATTTATTAGCCAAGTATTCACATACGAGGAATTTGCCTTACTGCTCCGCCCACAAGTAACAACAGTGACAGTTACGAATGACTCAGAAAACACTAAACATTAATAATAATAAAACATTAACGATAAAACACCATTGATCAAGCATGTGAACTAACAAAATACCAGATCAAAGGGAGGCTACAGATTTTTGGCTGTTGAGTAGAGCAACTACTCGTGGATAAAAACAGTTTTTATGTCTGGCTGTGGCAGCTTTGACAGTCCGGAGTCGCCTTCCAGAGGGAAGTGATTCAAAGAGTTTGTGGCCAGGGTGAGAGGGGTCAGAGATGATCTTGCCCGCTCGCTTCCTGGCCCTTGCAGTGTACAGTTCATCAATGGAGGGAAGGTTGCAGCCAGTAATCTTCTCTGCTGATCGGATGATTTGCTGCAGCCTCCAGGTGTCGTGCTTGTGGCTGAGCCAAACCAGACCATGATGGAGAAGGTGAGAACAGACTCTACGATGGCCATGTAGAATTTGGACCATCATTGCCTGTGGCAGATTGTGCTTACTCAGTTGCCGTAGGTAGTACATCCTCTGTTGTGAGTTTTTGACTGGAGTCGATGGTAGTCACGCACTTAAGGTCCTTGGAGATGTTGGTTCCCAGGAACTTAAAAGACTCCACAGATGTGACTGTGGTGTTGATGGTGAGTGGGGTGAGGGAAGTGGGATATCTCCTAAAGTCTACAATCAATTTCATTGTCTTAAGAACATTGAGCTCCAGGTTGTTGCGATGGCACCAGGCCGCCAGCTGTGACACTTCCTGTCTGTAGGCAGATTCCTCCCCATCCTGGATCAGTCCAATCACGGTTGTGTCGTCCGCAAACTTGAGAAGCTTGACAGAGGTGTCTGTCGAGGTGCAGTAGTTGGTGTAGAGAGAGTAGAGGAGAGGAGAGAGTACGCAGCCTTGCGGTGCTCCTACGCTGAGTGTTTGCGGGTCCGAGATGTGCTTTCCCAGCCTCACATGCTGCTTCCTGTCTGTCAGGAAGCTGGTGATCCACCGACAGAGGGGTTCAGGCACAGTTAACTCGGAATGTTTTTTAGAGTGTAGTAGCTCTGGCACAACGGTGTTGAATGCAGAACTAAAATCAACAAACAGGATCCTCGCATAGGTCCCCTGGCGGTCTAGGTGCTGTAGGATGAAATGCAGGCCCAGGTTGACTGCATCATCCACAAATCTATTGGCCCGATATGAAAACTGCAGTTTGTGATATTTTTCAGCTTGGCCGGCACAAACCTTTCGAGTGTTTTCATGACTACAGAGGTCAGTGCGACAGGCCTGTAGTCATTAAGACAAGTAATCCTTGCCTTTTTGGGTACAGGGACGATAGTGGAGACTTTGAAGCAGGCAGGGACAGTACATGTTTGTAATGGACTGGTTAAAATGTCTGTATAAACCTGTGCCAGCTGCTTGGCACAGACCTTAAGAGTAGAGGGGAAAACATTGTCAGGTCCTGGAGTTTTTCGGCTTTTTTGTCCTCTGAAAAGCCTCTCCATCTCCTCTATTTTTATTGTTGACTAGACTAAGTGGGACCCGTTGGGTCCCATGTTCACACGGGAGGGCTGGTCCCCCGATGCAGTATGGGTACTGTAGCTGAAGGGACTGGTTAGTATGGACATTGTGGGCCAAATGGATTCTTGAGGTGCCAGCTCAGTCTGATGTGCTGGCAGCTCACTAATGGCTGGTGGACTAACAGTTGACTCCCGACCATTCTTTGAAATTCCACTTCAAGCAGGGTGCAAAGCCACCAAATTCAAGTGCAGTTTCTTGCCACTTCAAGCAGGGTGTAAGGCCACCAAATTCAGGTGCAACTTCCGACCACTTCAAGCAGGGTGCAAGGCCACCGAATGCAAGTGCAGTTTCCGACCACTTCAAGCAGGGCGCAGGGCCACCCAACTCAAGTGCTGTTTCCTGCCATTTCAAGCAGGGTGCAAGGCCACCAAATTCAAGTGCAGTTTCATGCCACTTCAAGCCGGGTGCAAGGCCACTAAATTCAAGTGCAGTTTCATGCCATTTCAATCAGGGTGAAACCACAATAAAACCACACAAAACACCACACTCACAATTCAGTAGACATTCAATGTGTTCAGTTGATTCACAGCTCACAGTCGTGACCTCTCTCTCCCCCATCTTGCAGAGACTGAGCCACACCCACACTTACGGGTTTTATAATCCCTCCCCTCCAACTGGAAGGGGCGTGGCCTTCATGGCATAATTGACAGTAGAAACATTCTCAATTTTTTTTTACCACTAACACCACTTTTATTTATAATTGATGGGAAGAATCCTCTGCACCTGATGAGTGGCGAGGAAATGAGTAAGATGGTCAAATATCACAGCTGTAAGTGGTAGCATTTTATCTAAAATCAATATTCGTGCAAACAGGAAGATGTCAAGTTTCCACCAAGAACAGCCATTTTTTTTGCCGTGCAGCCTTTCAAAGCAGTTACCACCACCAACAGCCATTTTCTTTTTGGCAATGCAGCCTTTCAAAGCAGTTACCTCCACCGCCAACAACCTTTTTTTTTGCATTACAGCCTTTCAAAGAAGTTACCACCACCAACAGCCATTTTTTTTCCAGTGCAGCTATTTAAAATCAGTTACCACCACCACCGACAGCCATTTGTTTTCCAGTGCAGCCTTTTAAAAGCAGCTACCACCACGAACAACAGCCATTTTTTTTTTGCAGGGCAGCCTTTCAAAGCAGTTACCTCCATCAACAACAGCCATTTGTTTTCCCAATGCAGCCATTTAAAAGCGGTTACCACCAGCAACAGCCATTTTTTCACAGTGCAGCCTTTCAAAGCAGTTACCACCACAACAACAGCCAATAGACACTTTTTGCAAGCAATTTTAGAACCAATAGACACTTTCTGCAAGCTTTAGAACCAATAGATACTTTATGCAAGCAGTTTAGAACCAAAAGACAATTTCTGCAAGCATTTTAGAACCAAGAGACACTTTTTGCAAGCATTTTAGAACCAATAGTCACTTTTTGCAAGCTTTAGAACCAATAGACACTTTCTGCAAGCATTTTAGAACCAAAATACAATTTCTGCAAGCATTTTAGAACCAAAAGAGACACTTTTTGCAAGCATTTTAGAACCAATAGATATTTTATGCAAGCATTTTAGAACCAATAGACACTTTTTGCAAGCATTTTAGAACCAATAGACACCTTTTGCAAGCATGGTATAACCAATAGACACTTTTAAAGTAGTTACCACCACCAACAACAGCCATTTTTCTGCAGTGCAGCCTTCCAAAGCAGATACCACCCCAACAGCCATTTATTTTCCAGTGCAGCCATTTAAAAGCAATTACTGTCGTAGTTTACATGACTCAAATTAAAGATATAAATGACACAGACACAGAGAATTCTTCAAGAAGCCGAGAGGCTTTTAATTTGCACAAACCTGGGCCTGGAACACTCAGAGATATCACAGCTTTGCCATTCTCCAAATGCTCACTGAACTATCCTTTCACGCAGTATTTTATTGTAATTTCAGTTCTTATCTTTGGCTGCTTAGTGCGTATGTTTTTACAAACTTTAACCTTGTACTGTCCTTTTTTCTTTTCTTTTCAATTTTTAAGTTATCATAAAGTTCTAGTCTAAAGCAAAATATAAACTAAGCAATAACATGTTTTTGAGCTTTGACTTTGAGCACACAAAAAAAATAGCTGACATCCTTACTGTTGTAAGCATATTGGTTATATTTAAGAAGTAACGTGTTTCTTCTATATACATTCTATATAACTTCTATATTACCACCACCAGCCATTTGTTTTTGCAGTGCAGCCTTTCGAAGCAGCCATTTTATTTTTGCAATAACCATATAACCATATAACAATTACAGCACGGAAACAGGCCATCTCGGCCCTACAAGTCCGTGCCGAACAACTTTTTTTTCCCTTCGTCCCACCTGCCTGCACTCATACCATAACCCTCCATTCCCTTCTCATCCATATGCCTATCCAATTTATTTTTAAATGATACCAATGAACCTGCCTCCACCACTTCCACTGGAAGCTCATTCCACACCGCTACCACTCTCTGCGTAAAGAAGTTCCCCCTCAAATTACCTCTAAACTTCTGTCCCTTAATTCTGAAGTCATGTCTTTCAAAGCATTTCAAAGCAGTTACCACCACAACAACAGCCAATAGACAATTTTTGCAAGCATTTTAGAACCAATAGAGACAATTTCTGCAAGCATTTTAGAACCAAAAGACAATTTCTGCAAGCATTTTAGAACCAATAGAGACACTTTATGGAACCATTTTAGAACCAAAAGGGACACTTTTTGCAAGCATTTTAGAACCAATAGAGACTTGTTGCAAGCATGTTAGAACCAATAGAGACACTTATTGCAAGCATGTAAGAACCAATAGGCACTTTTTGCAGCCATTTTAGAACCAAATAGAGACACTTTGTGCCAGCATTTTAAAACCAATAGACACTTTTTGCAAGCATTTTAAAACCAATAGAGACACTTTTTGCAAGCATTTTAGAACCAATAGAGACACTTTTTAAAAGCATTTTAGAACCAATAGAGACAATTTTGTAAGCATTTTAGAACCAATAGACACTTTTTGCAAGCCTTTTAGAACCAATAGACACTTTTTGCAACCATTTTAGAAACAATAGACACTTTTTGCAAGCATTTTAGAACCACATTAAGGGCATTCACATGTGAATGTGAGTGGACATGTGTTCAGTGTTATACACAGCTCAGAGAGACATGACCCTCAGGCTTCCTCCATCTTGCAGAGACTGAGTGAGGCACACTACATCTGGGTTTTATAGTCCCTCCCCCCTCCCACCAGCAGGGGCAGCAGAGAGAGTGGCAATTAAAAAAAAACATTAATATCTCTCTGATTTTTAATTGATGGGAAAAGTCCTCCAGTCTTGAAAGGTGGAGGGGGGCTCTGAGCGAGGTGGCCAAAAATGATGGCCGAAGGTGGCGGCGTTCTCTCGGAAATCGCAGCACAGAGGCCAAAAGCGGTCAAGATCAGACTTTTAGTAATATAGAAGAAGAAGATATTGGATAAGTGATGTTTTGCAGCACAGAGGGTGTGGATGATTGGGTGTGAAGTGGTGATTGGAGGGGGATAGGTGTAGAAGGACCCAGTCTTTACAGACTGAGGTCAGGCTGTGAGTGGGTGTGAAGTGTCTGTTGGGGTGGGAAATGGCCCAGTCTTTTCATACTGGAGTCTTGCCTTAAGTAGGTGTAAAGTGGTGAATGGGAAGGAGAGGGTGCAGGGTCCATTCTTTAGCCCAATATATGGGATGTCCTGGCTAATAGTTGGCAATCCTCGAGGCCAGTCACCGGTTGCTTGGGAGTACATTTGCCGGTTGCTTGGAGAGGCCGGTTGCTAGGGGAGGCCCGTCGCCGGTTACTAGGAGAAGCCAGGCTCCGGTTGCTCTGGGCGGCCTGTCGCTGGTTGCTAGGGGAAGCCTGTAGCCAGTTGCTAAGGGAGGCCGGTTGCTGGGGGAGACCTGTTAACAAGGGAGGCTGGTTGCTAGGGGAGACCTGTCACCAGTTGCCAGGGGAGGTCTGTCACTGGTTGCAAGTGGGGGCCTGTCGCCGGTTGCGAGGGAAGGACTGTTGCTAGGAGAGGCCTGTTGCTAGGGGAGGCCTGTCGCCAAGGGAGGCCTGTCACCGGTTGCTAGGGGAGGCCTGTCACTGGTTGCTAGGGGAGGCCTGTCGGGGGTTGCTAGGGGAGCCTTGCTCTTGACTCTGACCACACTCCCCCTCCCTCTTTCTCCTCTCCCACAGCATATCCGATCGGCGGACGTGAAGACCGGCCTACGGTTTTTCGGCCGCGCCATCCACGGAGCGATAGACGTCAGCAGTGATGGTCTGTCCGATTTTGCCGTGGGAGCCCTGGGAAAAGTCGTTGTCTTCCGGTACATGGCTCTTGGCCCCGTCTCTCCATCCCCACCTTCCAGTCCCACCCTACTCATGCGGCGCCCTCCCTCCTCCCTCACCTCTCCTCCCTCCCCCCTCCTCCGTTCCCCCCTCCATCTCCCCACCATCTGCCTCCCCCCCTCCCTCTCCAACTCCCTCCTCCCCCCCCCCCCCCTACCCACGGCGCTCCCTCTCCCCATCTCTAAACATTTCCTATCCATGTATCCGAAATTTAAATACTGTTGTAGTACTTGACCTCATTCCATTTACCCATCACACTCTGCGTGAAAAAGTCATGATCTCCTCATGATCTCCTAATAAATCGGAACCACTCCCTGGGTTCTGTTATTCTGTAAATCTTCTCCTCCCAAACCCCTGCATTAGATCCCAGCCTGTAACCCACTCCCTGGGATCTGTTACTCAACATATATACCCCAACAAACCCTTAGATTAGATCCCAGCCTGTTAAATCTCTCACCTCAAACCTATGTCCTGTGGTACTTGATTCCCCTACCCTGGAGGTAAATTAATTTGCATTCACCCTATCCATTCGTGTCATAATCTTATACCCCTCCGTTAGTTCACCCCTCATCCTCCTGTGCTCCAAGTAATAAAAGCTAACCTCTCCCCATTACTCTGGAAACATCCTCTTTGCAGCACTGCACTCTTAGTGGCTCAATGACATTTGTCTGAAAGCAGGGTGATCAAAACTGACCAAAGCTGTACTCCCAAGACAGACACAAAAAGCTGGAGCAACTCAGCGGGCCAGACAGCATATCTGGAGAGAAGGAATGGATGACGTTTCGGGTCGAGACCCTTTTTCAGACCCGAAACGTCACCCATTCCTTCTCTCCAGAGATGCTGCCTGTCCTGCTGAGTTACTCTGCCTTTTTGCACCTATCTACGATTTACATAGAAACATAGAAAATTGGTGCAGGAGGAGGCCATTCGGCCCTTCGAGCCATTCATTGTGATCATGGCTGATTGTCCCCTATCAATAACCCGTGCCTGCCTTCTCCCCATATCCCTTGACTCCACTATCTAACTCTCTTAAATCCATCCAGTGACTTGGCCTCAACTGCCCTCTGTGGCAGGGAATTCCACAAATTCACAACTCTGGGTGAAAAGGTTTTTTCTCACCTGAGTCTTAAATGACCTCCCCTTTAATCTAAGACTGTGGCCCCTGGTTCTGGACTCGCCCAACATTGGGAACATTTTCCTGCATCGAACTTGTCCAGTCCTTTTATAATTTTACATGTTCCAAAAGATCATCTCTCATCCTTCTAAACTCCAGTGAATACAAGCCTAGTCTTTTCAATCTTTCCTCATATGACAGTCCCGCCATCCCAGGGATCAATCTCATGAAACTACGCTGCACTGCCTCAATCACAAGGATGTCCTTCCTCAAATTAGGAGACCAAAACTGTACACAATACTCCAGATGTGGTCTCATCAGAGCCCTATACAACTGCAGAAGAACCTCTTTACTCCAATACTGAAATCCTCTTGTTATGAAGGCCAATATTCCATTAGCTTTCTTCACTGCCTGCTGTACCTGTAAGCCAACTTTCAGTGACCGGTGTACAAGGATGCCCAGGTCTCGCTGCACCTCCCCCTTACCTAACCTAACCCCGTTTGAGATAATAATCTGTCCCCTTGTTTTTGCCACCAAAGTGGATAACCTCACATTTATCTATATTATACTGCATCTGCCACGCATCTGCCCACTCACTCAACCTGTCCAGGTCACCCTGCAACCTCCTAACATCCTCTTCACAGCTCACTCTGCCACCCAGCTTTGTGTCATCCGCAAACTTGCTAGTGTTGCTTCTAATTCCCTCTTCCAAATCATTAATATATATGGTAAACAGTTACGGCCCCAACACCGAGCCTTGCGGCACTCCACTCACCACCGCCTGACATTCTGAAAAGGACCCGTTCACTCCTACTATTTGCTTCTGCTCTGCCAATCAATTTTCTATCCATGCCAACACCCTTCCCCAATACCATGTGCTCTAATTTTAGTCACCAGTCTCTCACTACATCCACTGGCACCCTTCATCCATTTTACTTCTCACATCCTAAAAAACCAACACCTGCAGTTCCTTCCTACCCAGTACTGCCAAGTGTGGCCTCACCAGCACCTTGTACAACTGTAACATAATGTCCCAACTTGTATACTCATCACTCTGACGGTGAAGGCCAGTGTGCTGAAAGCCTTCTTGACCACCCTATCTACCTGTGATACCACTTACAGCAAACTTTGTACCTGCACTCCAAGACCCTTCTGCTCTACAACACTCCCCAATGCCCAGCCATTCACTGTGAAGGTCCTGCCCTCGATTGACTTCCCCAAAATGCATTAACTCACACTTATCTGTGTTAAACTCCATTTGCCGTTCCTCAGCCCACTTCCCCAAATGATGGAGCCTGCTGCAATTTTTAATAAACGCTCTGTTACTCCCATAGTTCCCAGCCTGTTGTCGATGTCAAAGTTCACACCACGTTCGACCCACCGAAAATCAAACTGAAAGATGTCGACTGTCCCAAAAATTCACAGAGGAAGCCTGAAGTGTTGGTGATGATGTGCTTTACCCTTCGCGAGCTCACCAAGAAGTTACCAGGTAAACCAGGAACCCACTGGATCAGATCCCAGCCTCGAACCCTAATCTGTGTATATATATGGGTGTATATATATGGGTGAAACACAGGCACGTGCCGTGATTAATTACTCAGGGTAGGCAGTCAGTCGGCTTTAAAAAAAAAACTTAAACCTCGCATATGCAGATTGTTCTCTCTGTAAAATTTGTCCAAGGGTTCCAAGTCTCCTTTATTCAGAATTACTGAATGGGTGGGGGGGAGGAGGAGTGTTGAGAAGGAGGGGGTCGGGGATCATGTCAGTAACTCACTCACTAATCGCTGCTGCAGCGCTCCGGACGTGAAGCCACGGCATTGTGGCCGGGGGTAGAAGCAGCTCGGGGAGTTGCGAGCAGACGCCGGGACCCGACAGCAGATCTGGCGGCCACTTCAGCGCCTTCTGCCGGCCCGTTCACCTTTGGCAGTGCTCTCCGTCTGAACACCTGTCACCTGCCGCTCGCCGACTTCGCTCATGTCAGCCGCTTCCTGCAAATCCTTATATTCCCACAGCCGAGTAACCTCAATGATTGCATCGCGCTGTCGGAATTTAAGGATTTGCGGGAAGCGGCTGACACGAGTGAGGCCGGCGAGCGGCAGGAGCGAGGTTTTTAGATGGAGAGATGCCAGAGGTGAGCGGGGGCCGTCAGAAGGCGCTGAGGTAGCGGCTGGTTCCACTGACCGGCCCAGCGGCCGCTCACAGCCACCCGAGCTATTTCTCCCCCCCCCCCCCCAGCCACAATGCGGTGGCTCCGCGTAAGGAGTGTTGCATGTGGATTACTGGCATGATCCAGATCCCCTCCTTCACAACCCTCCCTGCAACTTTACCCCGGGCCAGACTCCCCAAACCAAAGATCTTATAGCTATAGATCGTATAGCTATTTACATGGTAAATGGTAGGGAATTGAAGAATGCAGTTGAACAGAGGGATCTGGGAATAACTGTGCACAGTTCCCTGAAAGTGGAATCTCATGTAGATAGGGTGGTAAAGAAAGCTTTTGGTGTGCTGGCCTTTATAAATCAGAGCATTGAGTATAGAAGTTGGGATGTAATGTTAAAATTGTACAAGGCATTGGTGAGGCCAATTCTGGAGTATGGTGTACAATTTTGGTCGCCTAATTATAGGAAGGATGTCAACAAAATAGAGAGAGTACAGAGGAGATTTACTAGAATGTTGCCTGGGTTTCAGCAACTAAGTTACAGAGAAAGGTTGAACAAGTTAGGGCTTTATTCTTTGGAGCGCAGAAGGTTAAGGGGGGACTTGATAGAGGTTTTTAAAATGATGAGAGGGATAGACAGAGTTGACGTGGAAAAGCTTTTCCCACTGAGAGTAGGGAAGATTCAAACAAGGGGACATGACATGAGAATTAAGGGACTGAAGTTTAGGGGTAACATGAGGGGGAACTTCTTTACTCAGAGAGTGGTAGCTGTGTGGAATGAGCTTCCAGTGAAGGTGGTGGAGGCAGGTTCGTTTTTATCATTTAAAAATAAATTGGATAGTTATATGGATGGGAAGGGAATGGAGGGTTATGGTCTGAGCGCAGGTATATGGGACTAGGGGAGATTATGTGTTCGGCACGGACTAGAAGGGTCGAGATGGCCTATTTCCGTGCTGTAATTGTTATATGGTTATATGGTTATAAGATCTTTGCCCCAAACGCTGTGAAAGGAACACCCCCCACCCCGGGAAATAGGGTATTTAAAAACATATAGCATCAAGAAATGTACTTACCACATTATTGGTACACAAACTCCATTCTTCTCTCTTTGCTTCCTAAGATATTCTTCAGATAATGGCAATCCATATTCAGCTGCCTTCAGCCCTGCTTGAAATTGACGGCTTGAAGCAGCGGTGACGACACGTGGGCTGCACAGACCTTCCCGTGTTGCAAGTGCTGCGGTTGAAAGGCACGGAGAATTATGCCTACCTAATAGATCGATCTCTTAGATAGGCATAATTCTCCCATGCCTTTATATTTATATTTAATAATTAGCATGTTATAATTTTAGTCAGGGTAGGCAGTGCCTACCTTGCCCACCCTGACGGCACGTGCCTGGTGAAAAGGTTTTTCCTCATCTTCATTCTAAATGGTCAATCCCTTATTTTTAATATGTGGCCCTTGGTTCTGGACTCCCCCAACATCTGGAACATGTTTCCTGCCTCTAGCACGTCCAATCCCTTAATAATCATATGTTTCAATAAGATCCCCGCTCATATTTATAAATTCCAGACTTTACAAGCCCAGTCGCTCCATTCTTTCAATATATGACAGTCCCGCCATCCCGGGAATTAACCTTGTGAACATCTGCTGCACTCCCTCAATAGCAACAATGTCCTTCCTCAAATTCAGAGACCAAAACTACAAACAACACTCCAGGTGTGGTCTAACTAGGGCCCTGTACAACTGCAGAAGGACCTCTTTGTTCCCATACTCAACTCCTCTTGTTATGAAGGCCACTGGCATTGGCTTTCTTCACTGCCTGCTGTACCTGCATGCATACTTTCAGTGACTGATGCACAAAGACATCCAGATCTCGTTGTACTTCCCCTTTTCCCAAAGTGGATAACCTCACATTTATGCACATTAAACTGCATCTGCTATGCATCTGCCCACTCACCCAACCTGTCCAAGTCACCATGCATTCTTATACTCCACTTGTCACGGACTGCAATTCTGCAAGGGACCAGTTAATCCCTACTCTTTGTTTCCTGTCTGGCAACCAAACGTTTGGAGTCAATAGACAATAACCATATAACCATATAACAATTACAGCACGGAAACAGGCCATCTCGGCCCTACAAGTCCGTGCCGAACAAATTTTTTTTCCCCTTAGTCCCACCTGCCTGCACTCATACCATAACCCTCCATTCCCTTCTCATCCATATGCCTATCCAATTTATTTTTAAATGATACCAATGAACCTGCCTCCACCACTTCCACTGGAAGCTCATTCCACACCGCTACCACTCTCTGAGTAAAGAAGTTCCCCCTCATATTACCCCTAAACTTCTGTCCCTTAATTCTGAAGTCATGTCCTCTTGTTTGAATAGGTGCAGGAGTAGGCCATTCGGCCCTTTGAGCCATTCAATGTGATCATGGCTGATCATTCCCAATCAGTACCCCGTTCCTGCCTTCTCCCCATATCCCCCCGACTCATTAAGTTATAGTGTGGAAACAGGCTCTTCGGCCTAACTTGCCCATGCTACACTAGTCCCACCTGCCTGTGTTTGGTCCATATCCCTCCAAGCATATCCAATCCATGCACTTGTCTGTTTCATGAATGTTTCTTAAATTTTGGGATAGTCCCAGCCTCAACTACCTCCTCTGGCAGCTCGTTCCATACACTCATCACTCGTTGTGTGAAAAAGTTGCCCTTCAGATTCCTATCAAATCTTTTCCCCTTCACCTTACACCTATGTCCTCTGGTCCTCGATTCACCTACTCTGGGCAAGAGACTCTGTTAATCTACCCGATCTATTCATCTCATGATTTTATACACCTCTATAAGATCATCCCCTCTTCTTCCTGCGCCCCAAGGAATAAAGACCCAGCCTACGCAACCATTCCCAATAGCTCACACCCTCCAGCCCAGGCAATATTTTTGTATATCTTCTCCGTACCCTTTCCAGCTTGATAACATCTGTCCTATAAAATGCTGACCAGAACTGAATACAATACTCTAAATGCGGTTTCACCAACATCTTGTACAATTGCAACATGACCTCCCATCTGATGAAGGCCAATGTGCCAAATGCCTTTTTGACCAACCTGTCTACCTGTAACTCCATCTTCAAGGAATCATGAACCTGCACTCCTAGATCCCTCTGTTCCACAACACTCCCCAGAGGCCTACCATTAACTGTGTAGGTCCTGCCCATGTTAGACTTACCAAAATGCAACACTTCACATTTCTCCGTATTAAATTCCATCCACCATTCCTCCGCCCACCTGGCTAATCGATCAAGATCCTGCAGCAATTTTTCACAAACACCTTCACTATCTGCAAATCCACCTACTTTTGTATCACTAGCAAACTTGCTAATCTTGTTCTGTATGTTCTCATACAAATCGTTGATGTAGATGACAAACAGTAACGGGCCCAGCACCAAACCCTGAGGCACACCACTAGTCACAGGCCTCCAGTCCGAGAAGCAACCTTCCACCATCACCCTCTGCTTCCTTCCATGAAGCTAATTTGCTATCCATTCAGCTATCTCTCCATGGATTCCATGCGATCTAACCTTCCAGAGCAGCCTACCATACGGAACCTTGTTGAATGATTTGCTGAAGTCCATGTACACATCTACAGCTCTGCCCTCATTGACCTATTTGGTCATGTCTTCAAAAAAATCAATCAGGTTTGTGAGACGTATAAAACCAAGCTGACTATCTTTAATCAGCCCGTGCCCATCCAAATGCCTGTATATCCTATCCCTCAGAATACTCTCTCGTAACTTTCCAACTACATATGTTCTCACTGCCCTATAGTTCCCAGCTTTTTCCCTGCAGCCCTTCTTGAGTAGAGGCACAACATTTGCCACCCTCCAGTCTTCCAGTACCTATATAACCATATAACAATTACAGCACGGAAACAGGCCATCTCGACCATTTTAGTCCATGCCGAACACTTACTCTCACCTAGTTCCATCTACCTGCACTCAGACCATAACCCTCCATTCCTTTCCCGTCCATATACCAATCCAATTTATTTTTAAATCATAAAATCGAACCTGCCTCCACCACTTCCACTGGAAGCTCATTCCACACAGCTGAGTAAAGAAGTTTCCCTTCATGTTACCCCTAAACTTTTGGCCCTTAATTCTCAAATTATGTCCTCTTGTTTGAATCTTCCCTCCTCTCAATGGAAAAAGCGTATCCACGTCAACTCTGTCTATCCCTCTCATAATTTTAAAGACCTCTATCAAGTCCCCACTTAACCTTCTGTGCTCCAAAGAATAAAGACCTATCTTGTTCAACCTTTCTCTGTAACTTAGATGCTGAAACCCAAGCAACATTCTAATAAATCTCCTCTGTACTCTCTCTATTTTGTTGACATCTTTCCTATAATTTGGCGACCAGAATTGTACACCATACTCCAGAATTGGCCTCACCAATGCCTTGTACAATTTTAACATTACATCCCAACTTCTATACTCAATGCTCTGATTTATAAAGGCTAGCACCCCAAAAGCTTTCTTTACCACCCTATCTACATGAGATTCCACCTTCAGGGTACTATGCACAGTTATTCCTAGATCCCTCTGTTCAACTGCATTCCTCAATTCGCTACCATTTACCATGTACGTCCTATTTTGATTTGTTCTACCAAGATATAGCACCTCACACATATCAGCATTAAACTCCATCTGTCATCTTTCAGCCCACTCTTCCAAATGGCCTAAATCTCTCTGTAGACTTTGAAAATCAACTTCATTATCCACAACACCACCTATCTTAGTATCACCTGCATACTTACCAATCCAATTTACCACACCATCATCCAGATCATTGATGTATATGACAAACAACAGTGGACCCAACACAGATCCCTGAAGCACCCCACTAGTCACCGGCCTCCAACCTGACAAACAGTTATCCACCATTACACTCTGGTATCTCCCATTCAGCCACTGTTGAATCCATCTTGCTACTCCACCATTAATACCCGACAATTGAACCTTCTTAACCAACCTTCCATGTGGAACCTTGTCAAAGACCTTACTGAAGTCCATATAGACAACATCCACCGCTTTACCCTCATCAATTTCCCTAGTAACCTCTTCAAAAAATTCAAGAAGATTTCTCAGACATGACCTTCCAGGCACAAATCCATGTTGACTGTTCCTAATTCATCTCTCCTGTATTTAAAGATGAATCGTAAATTTCCTATTTTCCCATGATGTTTTTCGGATATATCTGCTCAGGCCCTGGAGAGTTGTTTACCTTTGCACATGATGGGGCCTTCAACACCTCTCAGACTGTAACACTGACTGCTCTCGAGACACTTCCATTGACTGACCCAGTCCACAGAAGGCAGTGGAGGCCAATTCACTGGATGTTTTCAAGAGTGAGCTAGATTTAGCACTAAGGGCTAAGGGAATCAAGGGACCTGGGGAAAACGCAGGAATGGGGTAATGATTTTGAATGATCAGCCATGATCATGTTAAATGGCGGTGCTAGCTTGAAGGGCCGAATGGCCAACTCCTGCACCTATTTTCTATGTCCATCTGTCTTCTTGGTAAATACAGACGAGAAATACTCATTGAGGACCTTGCCCATCTCCTGTGGCTCCAAACAGAGGTGACCGCTTTAATTCCTGACATGTCCCACTCTCTCTCTCTAGTTACCCTCCCCCCCCCTTATATATTTATAAAATCTCTTGAGATTGCCCTTAATGCTACCTTCCAGAGCTATCACTTGGCCCCTTTTTGCCCTTCTGATTTCTGTTTCTACTTTGCTCCTTTGTACTCCTCCAGGAATTGAATTGAGTTGAATACTTTATAAACACATGCCCCCCCCCCCCCCCCCCCCCCCCCTCCCACGCCGGGTCCCCGTTGCTCTCCCCCCCCACCCCCACAGCGGTCCCTCCACTCCGGGTCCCTATTGTTCCTTATGTCTGCAGCGGCGTCCTCACTTCCACATGGTTTGACCTCGTCCGTCGGTCGGTGCCATCATTGACCTCTCCACTTTCGCTGTCGGGTCCTCTCAAATTATACTTAAAGAGTTGACGGTGGAGATGCAATGGCAAAGATTTAAACACCGCATGGATGAACTCCAGAAATTCTTCATACCTGTCTGGTGAAAAAATAAAACGGGGAAGGCGGCTCAACCGTGGCTAATGAGGGAAATCAAGCATAGTGTTAAATTCAAGGAGGAGGCATAAACATTGGCCAGAGGAAGCAGCAAACCAGGGGACTGGGAGAAGTTTAGAACAACAGAGGACGACAACGGGGTTGATTAAGAGCATGAAATTAAGCTTGTGGGGAATATAAAAACTGACTGTAAAAGCTTTAGATATGTAAAAAGGAAAAGATCAGTGCAGACAAATGTAGGTCCCTTACAATCAGAGACAGGTGGATTTATAATGGGAAACAAGTAAATGGCACAGCAGTTAAACGAGTACTTTGGTTCTGTCTTCGCCAAGGAAGACACTAACAATCTCCCAGAAATACTAGGGAACAGGGGATCTAGTGGGAGGGAGGAACTGAAGGGAATCCACATTAGTCAGGAAATGGTGTTCGGTAAACTGTTGGGACTGAAGGCAGATAAATCCCCAGAGCCTGATGGTCTGCATCCCAGAGTACTCAAGGAGGTGGCCTTAGAAATTGTGGATGCATTGGTGATCATTTTCCAAAGTTCTCTCGATTCTGGATCAGTTCCTGTGGACTGGAGGGTAGCTAATGTACCTCAATTTTTTTAGAAAGGAAGAAGAGAGAAAACGGGGAATTATAGACCAGTTCGCCTTGCATCGGTAGTGGGAAAGATGCTGGAGTCGATTATTAAAGATGTTTTAACAGCACATTTGGAAAGCAGTGATGGGATTGGTCAAAGTCAGCATGGATTTATGAAGAGGAAATCATGCTTGACTAATCTACTGGAATTTTTGAGGATATAACAAGAAGAATGGATAAGGGATGGTGTATATGGACTTTCAAAAAGCCTTTGACAAGGTCCAACACAAAAGATTAGTGTGCAAAATTAGAGCACATAGTATTGTAGGTAGGGTATTGACATGGATAGAGAACTGGTTAACAGACAGGAAGCAAACAGTAGGACTTAACGGGTCCTTTTCAGAATGGCAAGTAGTGACAAGTGTATTGCCGCATGGCTTGCCGCTGGAACCCCAGTTATTTACAGGGACAGAAGTTTAGGGGTAACATGAGGAGGAACGTCTTTACTCAGAGAGTGGTAGCGGTGTGGAATGAGCTTCCAGTGGAAACATAGAAACATAGAAATTTGGTGCAGGAGTAGGCCATTCGGCCCTTCGAGCCTGCACCGTCATTCAATATGATCATGGCTGATCATCCAACTCAGTATCCCGTACCTGCCTTCTCTCCATACCCCCTGATCCCCTTAGACACAAGGGCCACATCTAACTCCCTCTTAAATATAGCCAATGAACTGGCCTCAACTACCCTCTGTGGCAGAGAATTCCAGAGATTCACCACTCTCTGTGTGAAAAAAGTTCTTCTCATCTCGGTTTTTGGGGTATCATTCGTTGGTATCATTTAAAAATAAATTGGATAGGCATATGGATGAGAAGGGAATGGAGGCTTATGGTATGAGTGCAGGCAGGTGGGACTAAGGGAAAAAAGTTGTGTCGGCACGGACTTGTAGGGCCGAGATGGCCTGTTTCCGTGCTGTAATTGTTATATGGTTATTAATATATTAACGATTTAGACAAATGTAACAAGGCTAACTTTGATGAGATGCGAAAGGATTTAAAAGGAGTGAATTGGGACAGTTTGTTTTATGGGAAAGATGTGGAAGAGAAATGGAGGACATTTAAAGGTGACATTTTAAAAGTACAGAATCTTTATGTCCCTGTTCGGTTGAAAGGAAATAGTAAGAATTGGAAAGAGCCATGGTTTTCAAGGGAAATTGGACACTTGGTTCGGAAAAAGAGAGAGATCTACAATAATTATAGGCAGTATGGAGTAAATGAGGTGCTTGAGGAGTATAAAGAATGTAAAAAGAATCTCAAGAAAGAAATTAGAAAAGCTAAAAGAAGATATGAGGTTGCTTTGGCAAGTAAGGTGAAAGTAAATCCTAAGGGTTTCTACAGCTATATTAATAGCAAAAGGATAATGAGGGATAAAGTTGGTCCATTAGAGAGTCAGAGTGGACTGCTATTGCAGAGCCAAAAGAGATGGGGGAGATATTGAACAATTTCTTTTCTTCGGTATTCACCAAGGAGAAGGATATTGAATTATGTGAGGTAAGGGAAACAAGTAGAGTAGCTATGGAAACTATGAGATTCAAAGAAGAGGAAGTACTGACACTTTTGAGAAATGTAAAAGTGGATAAGTCTCCAGGTCCGGACATGATAATCCCTAGGACATTGAGGGAAGTTAGTGTAGAAATAGCAGGGGCTATGACAGAAAACGGGAATAGTGCCGGAGGATTGGCATACTGCGCATGTTGTTCCATTGTTTAAAAAGAGGTCTAAGAGTAAACCTAGCAATTATAGACCTGTTAGTTTGACGTCAGTGGTGGGCAAATTAATGGAAAGGATACTTAGAGATAATATATATAAGCATCTGGATAAACAGGGTCTGATTAGGAACAGTCAGCATGGATTTGTGCCTGGAACGTCATGTTTGACTAATCTTCTTGAATTTTTTGAAGAGGTTACTCGGGAAATTGATGAGGGTAAAGCAGTGGATGTTGTATACATGGACTTCAGTAAGGCCTTTGACAAGGTTCCTCACGGAAGGTTGGTTAAGAAGGTTCAATGGTTGGGGATTAATGGAGGAGTAGCAAGATGGATTCAACAGTGGCTGAATGGGAGATGCCAGAGAGTAATGGTGGATGGATGTTTGTCAGGTTGGAGGCCAGTGACTAGTGGGGTGCCACAGGGATCTGTGTTGGGTCCACTGTTGTTTGTCATGTACATCAATGATCTGGATGATGGTGTGGTAAATTGGATTAGTAAGTATGCAGATGATACTAAGATAGGTGGGGTTGTGGATAATGAAGTAGATTTTCAAAGTCTACAGAGAGATTTATGCCAGTTGGAAGAGTGGGCTGAAAGATGGCAGATGGAATTTAATGCTGATAAGTGTGAGGCGCTACATCTTGGCAGGACAAATCAAAATAGGACGTACATGGTAAATGGTAGGGAATTTAAGAATGCAGGTGAACAGAGGGATCTGGGAATAACTGTGCACAGTTCCCTGAAAGTGGAATCTCATGTAGATAGGGTGGTAAAGAAAGCTTTTGATGTGCTGGCCTTTATAAATCAGAGCATTGAGTATAGAAGTTGGGATGTAATGTTAAAATTGTACAAGGCATTGGTGTGTACAATTTTGGTCGCCTAATTATAGAAAGGATGTCAACAAAATAGGGAGAGTACAGAGGAGATTTACTAGAATGTTGCCTGGGTTTCAGCAACTAAGTTACAGAGAGAGGTTGAACAAGTTAGGGCTTTAATCTTTGGAGCGCAGAAGGTTAAGGGGGGACTTGATAGAGGTCTTTAAAATGATGAGAGGGACAGACAGAGTTGACGTGGATAAGCTTTTCCCACTGAGAGTAGGGAAGATTCAAACAAGGGGACATGACTTGAGAATTAAGGGACAGAAGTTTAGGGGTAACATGAGGGGAAACGTCTTTACTCAGAGAGTGGTGGCTGTGTAGAATGAGCTTCCAGTGAAGGTGGTGGAGGCAGGTTCGTTTTTATCATTTAAAAATAAATTGGATTAGTGGGACTAGGGGAGAATAAGTGTTCGGCACGGACTAGAAGGGCCGAGATGGCCTGTTTCCGTGCTGTAATTGTTATATGGTTATATGGTTATTGCAACCTTCACGTGGTCCGACCTGTTTCAAGAATGCAATCAGCCTGGCGTGCACAACAAATAAGATCAAATAGAACAAGTTGTCCTACAACTTTAGGCTGTGCACGCCATACGCAAGAAGAAGAGGTCGGTCTTAGTGCAGTTGTACAGGATCCTGGTGAGACCGCACCTGAAGCATTGTATGCAATTTTTGTCTCCTAATTTGAGGAAGGACATTCATGCTATTGAGGGAATGCAGCGTAGGTTCACCAGGTTAATTCCCAGGATGGTGGGACCATCATATGAGGAAAGATTGAGTGGACTGGCCTTGATTTTATGAGAGGGCATCTTATCTATATTACAAAAACTCTGATCTTGACCGCTTTTGGCCCACTGTGCTGCGATTTCCGATAGAACGCCGCCACATACGGCCGTCATTTTTGGCCACCTCGCTCAGAGCACCCCTCCGCCTTATGGGTATGGAGGATTTTTCCCATTGATGACAAATCAGAGAAATATATATATTTTTTAAATTCACCATTCTCTCTGCTGCCCCTGCTGGAGGGAGGGGGAGGGATTATAAAACCAAGAAGTGGTGTGCCTCACTCAGTCTCAACAAGATGGATGAAGCCACGGATCATGTCTCTCTGAGCTCTGAATAACACTGAAGAAATGTCTACACAACTGTGAGTCCCCTTAATTTGGTTTGAAAATGAAAATATTGTTTGTTTGAAGTAAAAAGGCACTGCCTGCAAATGGTTGTTTGGGTGTTTTGGCTTGAAGTTGAAAGGCACTATTTACTGCAAATGGTGGTTTGGGTGCTTTGGTTTGACGTTGAAAGGGAATACTTACTGCAATTGGTGGCTTGGGTGCTTTGGCTTGACATTGAAAGGCACTATTTACTGCAAATGTGGCTTGGGTGCTTTGGCTGGTAATTGAAAGGCACTTTTTACTGCAAATGATGGCATGAAGTTGAAAGGCACTACTTACGGCAAATGGTGGCTTGGATGCTTTGGCTTGAAGTTGAAAGGCACTACTTACTGCAAATGGTGGCTTGGGTGCTTTGGCTTGAAGTTGAAAGGCACTATTTGCTGGAAATGGTGGTGTGGGTGCATTGGCTTGAAGTTGAACGGCACTACTTACCGCAAATGGTGGCATGAAGTTGAAAGGCACTACATACTGCAAATGGTGGCTTGGGTGCTTTGGCTTGAAGTTAAAAGGCACTACTTACTGCAAATGGCGGCTTGGGTGCTTTGGCTTGAAGTTAAAAGGCACCACTGCAAATGCACTTCCTGTTTGCACTGTATATTGATTTTAGATTAAACACTACCACTTGCGTCTGTGATTTTTGGCCATCTTACTCAGTCCCCCTCCGCAGAGAATTCTTCCCATCAATGAAAAATAAAAGTGTTATTAGTGTTTAAAAAATGTCTTTCCCCTGTCAATCACGCCATGAAAGCCACACTTTTTCCGGTGGGAGGGGGAGGGGTTATAAAACCCAGAAGTGTGGGTGTGGCTCAGTCTCTGCATGATGGGGGAGGGAGAGGTCATGACTCTGTTTGAGCTGTGAATCAGCTGCACACACTGAATGTCTACTGAACCGTGAGTTTGGTGTTTTGTGTGGTTTTATGGTGGTTTCACCCTGCATGAGATGGTATGAAGCTGCTTTTGAATTTGGTGGCTTTGCATCCTGCTTGAAGTGGTATGAAACTGCACTGAATTTAGTGGCCTTGCACCCTGCTGAGAGTGGTATGAAACTGCACTTGAATTTGGTGGCCTTGGATCAAGCTTGAAGTGGTATGAAACTGCACTTGAATTCGATGGCCTTGCACCCTGCTTGCAGTGGTTGGATACTGCACTTGAATTTGGTGGACTTGCACCTTGCTTGAAGTGGTAGGAAACTGCACTTAAATTTGGTGGCCTTGCAGCCTGCTCAAAATGGTAAGAAACTGCACTTGAATTTGGTGGCCTTGCACCCTGCTTGAAATGATAGGAACGTGGATTTGAATTTGGTGGCCTTGCACCCTGCTTGAAAAGGAATTTCAAGAAATAGTTATGAGTCAACTGCCAGCCCACCAGCCGTGAGTGAGCTGCCAGCAGATCAGGCTTGAGGGACTGAGCTGCCACCTCAAGAACCCATACCAGCGCTCCAGAAAGCCCCCCTATTGGCCACCAAAATTGGAATTGGTGGAGAGGTGGAATATTGCGTCGGGGGACCAGCCCTCCCATGTGAACATGGGATCCAACGGGTTAGAAACATAGAAACATAGAAATTAGGTGCAGGAGTAGGCCATTCGGCCCTTCGAGCCTGCACCGCCATTCAATATGATCATGGCTGATCATCCAACTCAGTATCCCGTACCTGCCTTCTCTCCATACCCCCTGATCCCCTTAGCCCACAAGGGCCACATCTAACTCCCTCTTAAATATAGCCAATGAACTGGCCTCAACTACCCTCTGTGGCAAAGAGTTCCAGAGATTCACCACTCTCTGTGTGAAAAAAGTTCTTCTCATCTCGGTTTTAAAGGATTTCCCTCTTATCCTTAAGCTGTGACCCCTTGTCCTGGACTTCCCTAACATCGGGAACAATCTTCCTGCATCTAGCCTGTCCAACCCCTTAAAAATGTTGTATGTTTCTATAAGATCCCCTCTCAATCTCCTAAATTCTAGAGAGTATAAACCAAGTCTATCCAGTCTTTCTTCATAAGACAGTCCTGACATCCCAGGAATCAGTCTGGTGAACCTTCTCTGCACTCCCTCTATGGCAATAATGTCCTTCCACTTAGTCTAGTAGAAACATAAAATGCTCAAGGGATTGGACAGACTAGAGGCAGGTGAAAAATTCCCGATGTTGGGGTAGTCCAGAACCAGGGGTCACAGTTTAAGGAGAAAGGGGTAGGCCATTTAGGACTGACATGAGGAAAAACCTCTTCACCATGAGAGTTGTGAATCTGTGGAATTCGTAGAAGGCAGTGGAGGCCAATTCATTGGATGTTCGATCTAGCTCTTTGGGCAAAAGAAATCAAGGGATATGGGGAAAAAGCAGGAAAAGGGTACTGATTTTAGATAATACTAAACTAAGTGGGACCCGTTGTGTCCCATGTTCACATGGGAAGGCTGGTCCCCCGACGCAATATTCCAACTCTCCACCAATTCCAACATTGGGCTTTCTGGAGTGCTGGTATGGGTTCTTGGGGTGGTAGCTCAGTCCCTCAAGCTTGATCTGCTGGCAGCTCACTCACGGCTGGTGGGCTGGCAGTTGACTCATGACTATTCCTTGAAATTCCTTTTCAAGCAGGGTGCAAGGCCACCAAATTCAAGTGCAGTTTCTTACCACTTCAAGCAGGGTGCAAGGCCATCGAATTCAAGTGCAGTTTCATACCACTTCAAGGTGGATCCAAGGCCACCAAATTCAAGTGCAGTTTCATAACACTTTCAGCAGGGTGCAAGGCCACTAAATTCAGTGCAGTTTCATACTATTTCAAGCAGGATGCAAGGCCGCCAAATTCAAGTGCGGTTTCATTCCACTTCAAGCAGGGTGCAAGGCCACCAGATTCAAGTGCAGCTTCATACCATCTCATGCAGGGTGAAACCACCATAAAACCACACAAAACACTGAACACACAGTTCAGTAGACATTCAGTGTGTTCAGTTGATTCACAGCTCAGACAGAGTTGTGACCTCTCCCTCCCCCATCATGCAGAGACTGAGCCACACCCACACTTCTGGGTTTTATAACTCCTCCCTCTCCCACCGGAAAAGGTGTGGCTTTCATGGCGTGATTGACAGGAGAGAGACATTTATTAAACACTAATAACACTTTTAGTTTTCATTGATGGGAGGAATTCTCTGCGGAGGGGGACTGAGTAAGATGGCCAAAAATCACAGATGCAAGTGGTAGCGTTTTATCTAAAATCAATATACAGTGCAAATGGGAAGTGCATTTGCAGTAGTGCCTTTTAACATCAAGCCAAAGCACCCAAGCGATCATTTGCAGTAAGTAGTGCCTTTCAACTTCAAGCCAAAGCACCCGCCACCATTTGCAGTAAGTAGTGCCTTTCTACCTCAAGCGAGAGCACCCAAGCAAACATTTACAGTAAGTAGTGCCTTTCAACTACAAGCCAAAGCACCCAAGCCACCATTTGCAGTAAGTAGTGCCTATCAACTTCAAGCCAATGCACCCGCCACCATTTGCAGTAAGTAGTGCCAGTCAACTTCAAGCCAAAGCACCAAAGCCACAATTTGCAGTAAGTAGTGCCTTTCAACTTCATGTCACCAAGCAATTTGCAGTAAGTAGTGCCTTTCAACGTCAAGCCAAAGCTCCCAAGCCACCACTTGCAGTAAGTAGTGCCTTTCAACATCAAGTCAAAGCTCCCAAGCCACCATTTGCAGTTAGTAGTGCCTTTCAACTTCAAGCCAATGCACTCACGCCACCATTTGCAGTAAGTAGTGCCTTTCAAATTCAAGCCAAAGTACCCAAGCCACCATTTGCAGTAATTAGTGCCTTTCAAAGCCACCATTTGCAGTAAGTGGTGCCTTTCAACTTCAACCCAAAGCACCCAAGCCACCATTTGCAGTAAGTAGTGCCTTTAAACTTCATGCCATCATTTGCAGTAAGTAGAGCCTTTCAACTTCCTGCCAAAGCACCCAAGCCACCATTTGCAGTAAGTAGTGACTTTCAACTTCAAGCCAAATCACCCAAGCCACCATTTGCAGTAAGTAGTGCCTTTCAACTTCAAGCCAAACCACCCAAACCGCCATTTGCAGTTAGTAGTGCCTTTCAACTTCAAACCAAAGCTCCCAAGCCACCATTTGCAATGTAGTGCCTTTCAACTTCAAGGCAAAGCACCTACCAGCATTTGCAGTAAGTAGTGCTTTTCAACTTCATGCCACCATTTGCAGTAAGTAGTGCCTTTCAACTTCAAACCAAAGCTCCAAAGCCCCCATTTGCGGTAAGGAGTGCCTTTCAACTGAAAGACAAAGCACCCAAGCCACCATTTGCGGTAAGGAGTGCCTTTCAACTCCAAGCCAAAGCACCCAAGCCACCATTTGCAGTAAGTAGTGCCTTTCAACATGATGCCACCAATTGCAGTAAGTAGTGCCTTTCAACTTCAAGCCAATGCACCCACACCACCATTTGCAGTAAGTAGTGCCTTTCAACTTGAAGCCAAAGCACCCAAGCCACCATTTGCAGTAAGTAGTGCCTTTCAACATCATGCCACCAATTGCAGTAAGTAGTGCCTTTCAACATCATGCCACCATTTGCAGTAAGTAGTGCCTTTCAACTTCAAGCCAAAGCACCCAAGCCACCGCACCCAAGCCACCATTTGCAGTAAGTAGTGCCTTTCAACTTCAAGCCAAAGCACCCAAGCCACCATTTGCAGTAAGTAGTGCCTTTCAACTTCAAGCCGAAGCACCCAAGCCACCATTTGAAGTAAGTAGTGCCTTTCCACTTCAAGCCAAAGCACCCAAACAACAATTTGCAGGCAGTGCCTTTTTACTTCAAACAAACCATATTTTCATTTTCAAAACAAATTAAGGGGACTCACAGTTGTGTAGACATTTGTTCATTGTTATTCAGAGCTCAGAGAGACGTGACCCTCGGCTTCATCCATCTTGCAGAGACTAAATGAGGCACACCACTTCCTGGTTTTATAGTCCCTCCCCTTCCCTCCAGCAGAGAGAATGGTGAATTAAAAAAATAATTCATATCTCTCTGATTTTTCATCGATGGGAAAAATCCTCCACACCCATAAGGCGGAGGGGGGCTCTGAGCGAGGTGGCCAAAAATGACGGCCGTAGGTGGTGGCGTTCTGTCGGAAATCGCAGCATAGTGGGCCAAACGCGGTCAAGCTCAGAGTTTTAGTAATATAGATATCTCAATAGATGAATGGCAGTGCTGGCTGGAAGGGCCAAATGGCTTACACCTGCACCTATTTTTCCATGTACCCCTGGATCAGATCCCAGCCTGTAACTTACTCCCGTGGATCTGGTATACTATATATAAACCCCACGAATTCCTGGATTAAATCCCAACACCAGGGATCTGGTATTGTATAAAAACCCACCCCAACACCATGGATTATATTCTGGCCCATAATCCAATGTTATTCAAAATATAAACTTCAGGGCCCCTGGATTAGACCCCGGCTTGTAATGCAGGAGATCATGCCGCTGAATTACACCCTCCCCCACCCTCACTTTTGCCCCTTTTCCTTCCAGCGTCACCTAAATTTAACATGTTCATGAAAATGGTCCTCGACCCCGGGCGGAAAGTTCAGAGGGCAGAGGTCACTGAAGCCCCTCCTGTGAACTTTACAATGCAAAACGACGAATGCCTGAACTTCACGATCCAACTTGAGGTAAGACCTACCGATCGATAAAGAGATCGACCACGGCGCGAGACCATTCAGGGTTCCCATACGGTTAGACCACACCGGGAGCACTGTTCAGTTTTCTGCATAAATGGACAGGGAGTAAATGGTGGGGGAAGGGTTACAGTGGAGCGTGGGAATGCAGGATAGGATGGGGGAGATGGTTGGGCAATTGATGGATAATTGGCACATATTCCCTACCGGGAGAAATTTCAGGGTTCCTGCCCGGGTGGACCACACCGGGAGACCATCGGGGTTCCCATACGGTTAGATAACACCGCGAGCACTGTTCAGTTTTCTGTAGAAATGGACAAGGAGTGAATGGTGGGGGGAGGGGGGGGGGGGGGGGGTGGGTTACAGGGGAGTGTGGGATAAGATGGGGGATATGGTTGGACCATTGATAGATAATTGGCACATATTCCACGACCCTTGACCATTCCTTACTTCTCCTCTGTCTCTCCCATCACTCTCACATTCTCTCGTGCCCCATCTCTCTTCTTTTTAACCCCTCTATTCCCTCTCTTTGCCCCTCTATCTCCCCATCTCACTATTCCGCTCTTTCACTGCCACTCTCCCCAATCCTCTTCTACTTTCTCTCTTCCCCCTCCCTCTCTTTCTACCCCCTCTCTCTCTATCTTTTTCCCTTCCCTTGCTCCCCCCTCCCCTCCCTTTTATCCCATCCACAGAACTGTATCCAGGACACCTACAACAACATCCAGTTGGACATGACCTACGTAGCCAAGGGCCAGAGATCGGGCATGTACCCGGCTCCCATCCTCAAACAGGGCAGCACAGGAATCTGGAGCAGCGGGGTGTGTACTGGAGGGGCAGGATCGGGATGGATCAGGGAGGGATGACTTACAGGGATGGACCAGTGATGAGGAGATACATGATCCGACCAGGGGAAGGGAGCGGAGGGAAGTACCAGTGGGGAGAGGGTTCGGGGCGGACCAGTGAGGAGGGGACGGGGTTCAGGGACGGACCAGTGGGGAGGGGGTTGAGGACGGACCAGTGGGGAGGGGGTTGAGGACGGACCAATAGGGAGGGACGGAGTTCATGGACGGACCAGTGGGGATGGGGTTGAGGACGGACCAGTGGGGAGGGGGTTGAGGACGTACCAATAGGGAGGGACGGGGTTCAGGGATGGACCAATAGGGAGGGACGGGGTTCAGGGATGGACCAGTGGGGAGGGGGTTGAGGACGGACCAGTGGGGACGGGGTTGAGGTCGGACCAGTGGAGAGGGGGTTGAGGACGGACCAGTGGGGAAGGGACACGGATCAGTGACAGACAATAGGGTGATTTCACGAAAGGTCACTGGAGCGTAGATCCGCACCCACGTGACCGCAAAATTCAACTGGAGGACATGCGATACATCCGGTACATGTTAGTGAATGGGAAAACATACACTTTCACACCAGTTAAAAACATCGAAAACGGCCAGTTTTTGAGCTGTGCCAGTCGGGGTGACCGTGAGGCACAGCTACCTAAATTTACAGTCCATATACTGAAAGATAGAAACTAAGGTAAATTCAAGAGGGAGCTGAAGGTGCTAAACCAGCGGAAGTTATCAGCGGACATTTGTCGTGGAGATTTAAAGATCCAAAATATCGGGAATTATCGCGTTTGCTCGCTGCATTTCATCAAAAGTAAGGCATTATTGACTTTTTTATCTTTATTCATTTGTTATATGAAAAGTTTTAAAAGTGAAAAATCCGTCAGTAAAATTGCAAAATCGCCCATGGTTCTCAGGTGGGTTTTAACATGCAAAATGAAAACGCTTCTGAAGCTACATTTACCATTTAAATCTCCACGACAACTGTCCACTAAGCACTTCCGCTATTTTTGCACCTTCAGCTCCCTCTTGAATTTACCTTAGTTTCTATCTTTCTTTTGGACTGTAAATTTAGGTATCTGTGCCTCACGGTCACCCCGACTGGCACAGTAATAATGCAGCTCAAAAACTGGCCGTTTTCGATGTTTTTAACGGATGTGAAAGTGCGTGTTTTCCCATTCACTAACATGTACCGGAAGTATTGCATGTCCTCCAGTTGAATTTTGCGATCATGTGGGTGCGGATCTACGCTCTAGTGACCTTTCGTGAAATCACCCTATAGTTGAATGGATAGCAAATTGGCTCCATGGAAGGATGCAGAGGGTGATGGTTGAAGGCTGCTTCTCAGACTGGAGGCCTGTGACTAGTGGTGTGCCTCAGGGTTCGGTGATGGGCCCGTGACTGTTTGTCATGTACATCAATGATTTGGATGAGAACATACAGGGCAAGATTTGCAGGTTTGCTGATGATACAAAAGTTAGCGGTTTTGCAGATAGTGAAAATGGTCGTGAAAGATTGCAGCCGGATCAGAATCAATTGGCCAGGTGGGCTGTGGAATGGTTGGTGGAATTAAATGCAAGGAAGCGTGAGGTGTTGCATTTTGGGATGTCGAACAAGGGCAGGACCTACACAGTGAATGGTAGGTCTATGGGTAGTGTTGTAGAGCAGAGGGATCTAGGAGTACAGGTGCCTGGTTCCTTGGAGGTCGAATCACAGGTTGATAAGGAGGTCAAAAAGGCTTTTGCCACTTTGACCTTCATCTGTCACAGTATTGAGTAAATAAGTAGGGAGGTCATGTTGCAGTTGTATAGGACATTGGTGAGACTGCATTTAGAATATTGTATTCAGTTCTTGGCACCATGTTATAGGATATTGTCAAGCTTAAAATGGTTCAGTAAAGATTTACGAGAATGTTGCCAGGACTAGAGGGTGAGAGCTATAGGGAGAGGTTGAGTAGGCTGGGCCTCTATTCCATGGAGCATAGGAGGGTGAGGGGTAATCTTATAGAGGTGTACAAAATCATGAGAGGAATAGATCGGGTAGACTTTTGCCCAGTAGGGGAATCGAGGACCAGATGACATCGGTTCAAGGTGAAGGGGAAAGATTTAATAGGCATCTGAGGGGTAGCTTTTTCACACAAAGGGTGGTGGGTGTATGGAACAAGCTGCCAGAGGAGGTAGTTGATTCTGGGACTATTCCATTGTTTAAGAAACAGTTGGACAGGTATATGGGTAGGATTGGAAGGATATGGACCAAGTGGGACTAGTCTAGCTGGGGCATGTTGGCCGGCGTGGGCGAGATCCACACTGTATCACTCTGACCAGGAGATGGGGGTTGAGAGATGGACTGAGGAGAGTGATGGCCAGACCAGGGGGAGGGGTTTGAGGGACAGACTGAGGACAAGTATTCAAGGCCAATGGGGGAGACAGGGATTCAGGGACAGACCAGGTGGATGGGGTTGAAGAACGGGCTGGTGGGGAGGGGGTTGAGGTTTCATGGATGGATCGGGGCAGGGACGGGGGAAGATGGGACGTGAGGACATGTGCTGATGTGTCCCTCACCCCCCACAGCTGCCCTTCGAGCAGGAGTGTGGCTCAGACAACATCTGTACCGACCGTCTGAAGGTGTCATTCTCCATGAGCGGGTACGTAATCTAACACACCCCCTCCCCCAACCTTCCCTACAGCCCAAGGACCCCCCATCTCCAGCCCCTAGACCCCCCACCTCATCTGTGTCTCACACCTCCAGGCCTTCCATCCCCCCCTCCGTCCCCAGCTCTGACCCCTCCCCCTCTTGCCCCCCACATCCTCTGCCCCCCCCCCCCCCCCCCCCCCATCCCCAGCCCATCGCCGGCTCCTAGACCCCACACCTCATCTCTACGATGCCATTTCACCTCTGGTCCCTACACCCCTCTCCCTGTCTCTGACACCCTCTATCCCTGCAGCACCCAATTCTTGGTCGTGGGGAGCCACACTACCCTTGGTCTGGACGTCTCCTTGGAGAATTGTGGAGAGAATTCCTACTTCACCGTGGTCACATTCCTCATCCCGAGGGGCCTTTCCTTCCGTAAGACCGAAATTGTACAGGTGAGACTGGGCTCTTTATTATCACCGGCACAGTCTAGGCACAATCCCCGATTACCATAAAGTGCATGGGAATAGCCCTGAAGTTTGGGCCGACAGGTTTTGGTGCATTTTCCAAAGTCAAGTCGAGTCCGTTCTGTGCGCTCGGTTTCCTGGAGCGGCTCTTGATGCAGGCGAGCCCCAGGCTGCTACACGGCCTCCAGTTGCTGTCTCCGTCCGGATTGTCCAACGACCCATCATTCCCCTCCCCTCCCTCTCCTCTCCCCACCTCTCCCCACCTCTCCTCCCCCTCCTCCTCCCCTCATCTCCCCTCCTCCTCCCCCCTCCCCTCTCCTCCCCCCCTCCTCTTCCCTCCACCTCCTCCTCTCCTCCCCTCCTCCTCCCCCTCCCCTCCTCCCCCTACCCTCCTCTCCCCCCCTCCTCCTCCCCTCCCCCACCCCACCCCTCTTCTCCCCTCTCCTTATCTCCCCTCCTCACCTCTCCCCTCCTCCCCTTCTCTCCTCTCCGCTCCTCACCTCTCCCCTCCTCCCCTCTCCTCCTCTCCGCTACCCTCCCCTCTCCTCTCTAGTAGAAACATGGAAAATAGGTGCAGGAGTAGGCCATTCGGCCCTTCGAGCCTGCACCGTCATTCAATATGATCATGGCTGATCATCCAACTCAGTATCCCATCCCTGCCTTCTCTCCATAACCCCTGATCCCTTTAGCCATAAGGGTCACATCTAACCCTCTTAAATATAGCCAATGAACTGGCCTCAACTACCTTCTGTGGCAGAGAATTCCACAGATTCACCACTCTCTGTGTAAAAAATGATTTTCTCATCTCGGTCCAAAAAGACCTCCCTCTTATCCTTAAACTGTGACCCCCTAGTTCTGGACTTCCCCAACATCGGGAATAATCTTCCTGCATCTATCCTGTCCAACCCCTTAAGAATTTTGTAAGTTTCAATAAGATCCCCCCTCAATCTTCTAAATTCTAGCGTGTACAAGCCAAGTCTATCCAGTCTTTCTTCATATGAAAGTCCTGCCATCCCAGGAATCAGTCTGGTGAACCTTCTCTGTACTCCCTCTATGGCAAGAATGTCTTTCCTCAGATTAGGAGACTAAAACTGTACGCAATACTCTCCTCCCCTCCTCTCCCCTCCCCTCCCCCCTCCCTCCTCCCCTCTCCACCCTCCTCCGCTCCCCCCCTCCTCCTCCCCATCCTCCTCTCCCCCTCCTCCTCCCCCCCCCTCCTCTGCCCCTCCTCCCCTCTCCTCTCCCCTCCTCTCCTCACCTCACCAACCTTGAGGGTGCAGAAGTTAACACCCCGGTTCACTCTCTCACTGGCCCTTGCTCCTCGTGTCTGCCATCGCCGGCTTCCCCCTCCTCCCTCCACCCTCCTCCAACTTCCATCCACCCTCCATCCTTCCACCAACCTCCCTCTACTCTCCCTCCCTCTACTCTCCCTCCTCTCTCCTCTCGGGGGGTGAGTAGGGCCAGGGTTACTGGATGTCCCCTACAGGCCGCGGCCCACCAGTCCTTGCTCCTGGCCGCATGGCTCTCCCCGATAGGATGTCACCTAAAGGGAGGATCTAACAAATATCCAGCCGGTGTTCAGTTTGAGTTGATGAGGGAGGAAGGAGTGAAATGCTCCGTTGTCCAAAGTACCCCAGTCTAGGACCACTGCCCACTGACAGCATTGCAAGTTTACATTGTTGCTTTAAAGACAATCACAACAAGTTCAGTTGAGTTCATTGTCACCTGTACCGAGGTACAGTGAAAAGCTGTAAGGGCCTGTCCCACTTACGCGACCTTGGCTCGTAAATTACGTGACCTCGTGGTCGCTTGAGGCATACGGGCGCCATATGGCCACGCAGAGGGGTATGGAGTTGTGCGGGGCTGGTCCCGACATCGCGTGGGGCTCCGAAATTCCTGTAGTGACCGAAATCTTTGCATGCCAATGGCCCACGTACGCACGCAGGCACATTGTGGTCGTACGCCGCGTCTTGACATAGCACGCAGCGTCCTGACGTTGTATGCCTAGCGTGTGGCGTTATGTGATGACGTCACCGCCCGACGCCGTGTGACGCCCAAATTCAGTCGGTCCGTCTCCTGCCCAGCTGATTTGTAAGCATGACGTAAATGACGTCACGCACGAACTTCGCGCGACCTGTCGCGCCAAACGCACGCAATCGCATGCAAGTGGGACAGGCCCTTTACTGTCAGCGGAAAGACTGTACATGATTCCAATCAAACCGTCCACAATGTACAGGTACAAGATAAAGGGAACAACTTTTAGTGCAATGTAAAATTCAGTAAATTTGGATTAAAGATAGTTCCACTGTTGTTGATGGTAGGTCAGGAGCCGCTCTGTAGTTGGTGATTGGATGGTTTCGTGGCTTGATAAAAACTTACTTTAGAGATACAGCACACAAACAGGCCCGTTGCCCCACCGAGTCCATGTCGACCAGCGATCCCCACACACAAACACGATCCAACACATACTTGGTATAATTTACATTTATACCAAGCCAATTAACCTACAAAACTGGACGTCTTTGGAATGTGGGAGGAAACAGGAACGACCTGGAGAAAATCCATGCAGGTCATGGGGAGAACGTACAAACTGTGCAGACAGCAACTGTAGTCGGGATCAAAGCGAGGTCTTTGACACTGTAAGCAGCAAAGTACCGCTACGCCACCGTGTTACAGGGACGGTGGGAAGAAATTGTTTCTGAATCACACTTGCGTTTTCACACTTCTGTACCACTTGCCTGATGGTAAAGGAGAGAAGAGGGAGTGACTGGGGTGAGGCTGGTCTTTGATTATGCTGCTGGCATTGCCAAGCAGCGTGGTGTAGATGGAGTCGATGGAAAGGAGGTTGGTTTGGGTGATGGTCTGCGTTAAACAATGCTATGGGAAATGTTCAAAATAATGAGGCCATTCGGCCCATCAAGGTTGATATTTCTTTCCCTCTCAACCCAATTCTCTTGCCTACTCCCCATAACCTTTTAAGAACCTATCAATCTCTGCTTTAAACATACCCAATGACTTGGTCCACAGCTGTGTATGGCAATGAATTCCACAGATTCACCACCCTCTAGCTAAAGAAATCCCTCCTCATGTCAGTATTGCAGCTGGGAAAAAGGGACAACGTAGGCATGAGGGAGGAGCTAGCCAAAGTTGACTGGTAAGGGACACTAGCTGGAATGATGGTGGAACTGCAATGGCAGGAATTTCTGGGAATCCAGAAGATGCAGGATCTTGTCATTCCAAAGGAGTAGAAAGTTTCTAGGGGGAGAAAGAGTCGACTGTGGATGACAAGGGAAGTCAAGAACAATATAAAACTAAAAGAGAAGGCGTATAACATGGCAAAGATTAGTGGAAAGCCAGAGGATTGGGAAGCTTTTAAAGAACGACAGGAGTAACTTAAAAAGGCAATACGGGGAGAAAAGATGAAGTACGAAGGTAAACCAACCAATAATATAAAAGAGGATAGCAAGAGTTTCTTCAGTTATATAGAGTAAGAAAGAGGCAAGAGTGGACATTAGACTGCTGGAGAATGATGCAGGAGAAGTGATAATGGGGAATAAAGAAATGGCAGACGAGCTGAATCACTTTTTAGCATCAGTTTTCACAGTGGAAGACACCAGCAACACGCCTGAAAATCAAGAGTGTCAGGGAGTGGAAGTTAGTGACTATTAGTAGGGAGAAGGTGCTTGGGAAACTGAAAGGGCTAAAGGTGGATAAGTCACCGGGACTGGAGAGACTGCACCCCAAATGTGGCTTTAGAGATTGTGGAGGCATTGATATTACATAAGGCACGAGTCAGTAGTGCAATGATGGGGAAATTGTCAATATTACCCCGCTGCACAAGAAGGGAGCAAAGCAGAATAGTGGGAACTATAGGCCGGTTAGTCTGACTTTGGTGGTCGGTAAGATTTTGGAGTCCATTATAAAGGATGAGGTTACGGAGTACTTGGAAGTTCACGATAAAATAGGCCGAAGTCAGCATGGCTTTGTGAAGGGGCGGTCTTGCTTGACAAATTTACTGGAATTCTTTGAAGAAGTAGGACAGACAAATGAGTCAGTAGATGTAGTTTACTTCAGAAAGCCACATGTTAGGCTGCTAAGTTGGATGACAGCCCATGGTATTAAAGGGCAGATACTAGCATGGATAGCAGGTTGGCTGGATGGCAGAAGACAATCTGTCCCTGTTCAGTTGAAAGGAAATAGTAATAATTGGAAAGAGGGAAATTGGACACTTGGTTCGGAAAAAGAGAGAGATCTACAATAATTTTAGGCAGCATGGAGTAAATGAGGTGCTTGAGGAATATAAAGAATGTAAAAAGAATCTTAAGAAAGAAATTAGAAAAGCTAAAAGAAGATAGGTTGCTTTGGCAAGAAAGTTGAAAGTAAATCCAAAGGGTTTCTACAGCTATATTAATAGCAAAACGATAACGAGGGATAAAATTGGTCCATTAGAGAATCAGAGTGGACAGCTATCTGCAGAGCCAAAAGAGATGGGGGAGATATTGAACAATTTATTTTCTTCGGTATTCATCAAAGAGAAGGATATTGAATTATGTGAGGGAGGGGAAACAAGTAGAGTAGCAATGAAAATTATGAGATTCAAAGAAGAGGAAGTACTGACACTTTTGAAAAATATAAAAGTGGATAAGTCTCCAGGTCCTGACAGGATATTCCCTAGGACATTGAGGGAAGTTAGTGTAGAAATAGCAGGGGCAATGACAGAAATATTTCAAATGTCATTAGAAACGGGAATGGTACCGGAGGATTGGTGTACTGCGCATGTTGTTCCATTGTTTAAAAAGGGTTCTAAGAGTAAACCTAGCAATTATAGATCTGTTAGTGGTGGGCAAATTAATGGAAAGGATATTAGAGATAATATATTTAAGCATCTGGATAAACAGGGTCTGATTAAGAACAGTCAACATGGATTTGTGCCTGGAAGGTCATGTTTGACTAATCTTCTTGAATTTTTTGAAGAGGTTACTATGGAAATTGATGAGGGTAAAGCGGTGCATGTTGTCTAAATGGACTTCAGTAAGGCCTTTGACAAGGTTCCACATGGAAGGTTGGTTAAGAAGGTTCAATTGTTGTATATTAATAGTGGAGTAGCAAGATGGATTCAACAGTGGCTGAATGGGAGATACCAGAGAGTAATGGTGGATAACTGTTTGTCAGGTTGGAGGCCAGTGACTAGTGGGGTGACTCAGGGATCTGTGTTGGGTCCACTGTTGTTTGTCATATACATAAATGATCTGGATGATGGTGTGGAAATTGGATTAGTAAGTATGCAGATGGTTCTAATATAGCTGGTGTTGTGGATAATGAAGTAGACTTTAAAAGTCTACAGAGAGATTTATGCCAGTTGGAAGAGTGGGCTGAAAGATGGCAGATGGAGTTTAATGCTGATAACTGTGAGGTGCTACATCTTGGTAGGAAAATCAAAATAGGACGTACATGGTAAATGGTAGCGAATTGAGGAATGCAGTTGAACAGAGAGATCTAGGAATAACTGTGCATAGTTCCCTGAAGGTGGAATCTCATGTAGATAGGGTGGTAAATAAAGCTTTTGGTGTGCTGGCCTTTATAAATCAGAGCATTGAGTATAGAAGTTGGGATGTAATGTTAAAATTGTACAAGGCATGCTCGCTTCGGCAGCACATATACTAAAATTGGAACGATACAGAGAAGATTAGCATGGCCCCTGCGCAAGGATGACATGCAAATTCATGGAAAAAAAAATATTGTACAAGACATTGGTGAGGTCAATTCTGGAGTATGGTGTACAGTTTTGGTCGCCAAATTATAGGAAAAATGTCAACAAAATAGAGAGAGTACAGAGGAGATTTACTAGAATGTTGCCTGGGTTTCAGCAACTAAGTTGCAGAGAAAGGTTGAACAAGTTAGGTCTTTATTCTTTGGAGCGCAGAAGGTTAAGGGGGAGACTTTATAGAGGTGTTTAAAATGATGGGAGGAATAGACAGAGTTGACGTGGATATGTTTTTTCCATTGAGAGAAGGGAAGATTGAAACAAGAGGACATAATTTGAGAATTAAGGGACAAAAGTTTAGGGGTAACATGAAGGGAAACTTCTTTATTCAGTGAGTAGTAGCTGTGTGGAATGAGCTTCCAGTGGAAGTGGTGGAGGCAGGTTCGATTTTATAATTTAAAAATAAATTGGATAGGTATATGGATGAGAAAGGAATGGAGGGTTATGGTCTGAGTGCAGGTAGACGGGACTAGGTGAGAATAAGTGTCCGGCATGGACTAGAAGGGCCAAGATGGCCTGTTTCCGTGCTGTGATTGTTATATGGTTGATGAGTGTCAATAAAGGGGGCTTTCTCTGCTTGGCTGCCAGTGACTAGTGGAGTTCCGCAGGGCTCTGTGCTGGGGCCGCTACTCTTCACGTTGTATATTAGTGATTTGGACGAGGGGATTGAAGGCTTTGTGACCAAGTTTGCGGATGATCCGAAAATATGTGGAAGAGCAGGTAGTGTAGAGAAAGCAGGGATTCTGCAGTAGGAGTTGGACTGGGCAGAAAAGTGGCAGATGGAATATAGTGTAGCAAAGTGTGGAGTCATGCATTGTGGTAGTAGCAACAAAGGCATAGACTATTTTCTAAATGGGGGAGAGAATCCAGAAATCGGAGGTGCAAAAGGACTTGAGAGTGCTGGTTCAGGATTCCCTATGAGTGAATCTGCAAGTCGAATCAGTAGTAAAGAAACTGAATGCTAGCATTTATTTTGAGAGGGCTTGTATACAAAGACAGGGTTGTAATGTTGAGGCTCTATAAGGAGCTGGTCTTCTTGTCATGTTGCTGCACCTTTCCGTCACTTCATGACGCAGTCTCTGGCACGTGGGTTGAAGACCTTGAGATCTTCAGGTTTGCAGGTCTGTGGGAAGAGGGGGCAGGTAAATCAATGCTCCATAGTTTGGGTTGCCTCCCCGCAGTCACGTTCGGTTGGTCAAGATACAAGATATATTTATTTTTCACAGTGAAATATGATCACCATACACTAAAATAAAGAGCACAACACACGATAGATTTAAACATAAAACATCCCCACACAGCAGAATCAAAAGTTTCCCACTGTGAGGGAAGGCACCAAAGTCAGTCTCTTCCTCAAAGTTCACCCACGGTCGGGGCCTCCAGAGCCCTCCGCTTCGCCACTACTGGCAGCCCCCACTCAGGCCCGCTCGCCGAGTTGTTGGAACTCCGACATCGGGACTGCAGGCCAACCTCAGCGGCTTGGACTTCCAAAACGGACGCTTCCCACCAGAGTACGCAGCTCCCGACATCCCCAGGCCACGCCGAGCGGAGATTCAACACTGGTGGCCCTGGGCAAAGGGCCCCAGGGACTATGAGATGTCGGTCAGCACCACACGCATTGGGAGCTCTGCGAACTACAGCTCGATGATGTCGATGCTGCAGGCCCAATGCTCCAGAGCTCCAAACGGCAATCTGGGTAAGTATCGCCCGCTCCGCGGTGAATCCAGCCCCGCGATGTTGGAGCAGCAGGCCCCATGCTCCAGAGCTCCAAACGGTGATCCAGGTAGGTATCGCCCACGCCGCTGCTGCCGAAGCTCTGGTCCGGTACCTGGTCTCCGGTAGGAAAGGCCGCTCCGATCCAGTGGTAAGCCGCGAGGTGGGAGGCGAGGACGCGACGGTGAAATAGTCGCATCCCTGTCAGGAAGCGACTGGAAAACAGTTTCCCCCTTACCCCTCCCCCACATAGAAAAGCTAAAGTAACTCCTAAACAAACAGTTTAGACAAACTGAAATTTTAAAAAGGTGAAAAACAGACAGGCTGTAGGCAGAGGCGCCTTCAATGCAGCGCCCCCAGTGGTCTATGGTTGTTCTGCATGAGGGCTTTGTATCGTTCGACCCATGTTCTGAGGCGGTTGAGACAGAGCCAGACTGACCATGTCTCCTTCGCTCCCAATGGGTAGAGTGTCTGTGTGTGGGGTCTTGATTCTAGGTGCTGGTAAGGCCACATTTGGAATTGTGAGCAATTCTGGGCACCATATCTGAGGAAGGATGTGCTGGCTCTGGGGAGGGTCCAGAGGAGATCCCAGGAATTAGTAGGTTAACCTATGATGAGTGTTTGTTGGCACTGGGCCTGTACTCACTGGAGTTTAAAAGATTGAGGGGGGACCTCTTTCTCTCCCTCTATCTCTCTACCTCTATCCCTCCATTGGTTCCAGCCCAACATTGAAGAGCATTGTCCTTCCACCACAACCCACTGCCTTCTATGAGTAAAGCAGTTCCCAATCCATGACACCAAGTTAGTGTTAATCGTGCAACTTCTGCATTGGTTGACGAGGGGGAACTTTAACACATTTTGTTTAAAGGCAGTTGGCAGTGCCGCTGCCTGGCAGCGCCAGGGACCCGGTTTCATCCTGACCTCAGCGTGTGTGTGTGTGTGTGTGTCACATGTCCCAAAGACGTGCCGGTTTGTAGGTTAATTGCCTTCTGTAAAATAGCCCCTGGTGTGTAGGGTGTGGATAGGAACGGATGATCAGTGGTCGGCGTGGACTCGATGGGCCGAAGGGCCTGTTTCCATGGTGCATTTTTCAATCAGTCAATCGAAACCGGCCCTTTGGCCCACCGAGTCCGCGCTGACCACCTGTTGACAAGTGTTCCATGTTCACCTGCTGGGAAAGAGTGGGAATGATGGATGAGAGGGAGAGGAGAGAGGGAGACAGGGGGGGTGGGAAGAAGGATGGGTAGTCCAGGGGGGTGAGAGGGGAGGAGGGGTGAGAGGGGAGGAGGGGTGAGAGGGAAGGGGGGTGAGAGGAGGGGGGGTGAGAGGGAAGGGGGTGAGAGTGGAGGGGGGGTGAGAGGGGGGGAGGGGGGGGTGAGAGGGGAGGAGGGGTGAGAGGAGGGGGGATGAGAGGGGAGGGGGGTGAGAGGGAAGGGGGGGGTGAGAGGAGGGGGGGGTGAGAGGGGAGGGGGGGTGTGAGAGGGGGAGGAGGGGTGAGAGGAGGGGGGATGAGAGGGGAGGAGGGGTGAGAGGGAAGGGGGGGTGAGAGGAGGGGGGTGAGAGGGGAGGGGGGTGAGAGTGGAGGGGGGGGGTGAGAGGAGGGGGGATGAGAGGGGGGGGGGGGGGGGGGGGTGAGAGGGAAGGGGGGTGAGGGGAGGAAGGGGGGTGAGAGGGGAGGGGGGTGAGAGGAGGGGAGGTGAGAGGGGAGGGGGGGTGAGAGGAGGGGAGGTGAGAGGGGAGGGGGTGAGAGGAGGGGGGTGAGAGGGAAGGGGGGTGAGAGGAGGGGGGGGGAGAGGGGGGGGGGGGGGCAGGAGGGGAGTGGGGGGAAGGGGAGTGAGAGAACGAAGAGGAGGAGAAGGGGGACAAGAGGGACAGGGAAGGGAGAGTGAGGGGGGAGAAGAGCGGGTGGAGGTAAGAGGGGAGGGGGAGGGGGACGGGGAGGGGGTGGGAGAGGAGGGGAAACACAGAGACTGATGACCTCTCCCCCTTCCAGTCGAATCGCCGCGGCAAAATTGAATGCAACGATGGGACGGAGCCGGCTGCACTGGGGCTACGATCCGTGCGTTGTCTCATCAGTCACCCCATCTTCAGAACCAACAGCATGGTGAGGGGGGGGGGGGGAGGGGGAAAGGGAGGGGGGGAGGGGGGGGCAGTGGGATGTTCAGCCCGTGGGAGGGGTTCTAGCCCACCCCCAATTGGGCCCATGACCCCCCCCCCCCCTCTCTCTCCTCCCCATCTCTCTCTCTCTCCCCATCTCTCTATCTCCCCCATCTCTCTCTCCCTCATCTCTTTCTTCCCCATCTCTCTCTCCCCCCCCCTTCTCTCTCACCTCTCGCTCCCCCTGCTCTGACTCACGGCTGCCTTGTGTTGCCTCCGGCCCCGTCCCTCTCTCACCCACAGATGAAGTTCCACACGGTCTTCGACGTGGACCCGCAGGCGGACTGGAAGGACACGGTGGAAATCAGCGTCAACGCCAGCAGGTGACCACAGACCCCAGACCCCGGGGCGGTGGGGGGGGGGGGGGGGGGGGGGATGGGGGCAGATGGAAGGGGTAGTGAGGAGGGAGCGCTGTGGGGAGATGAGGGGGGGGTTGTGGGGGGGGGGGAGGGGGTACGTGTATTCCTATCGTGGGAACTGATTCCAGCTCAAACGTTCTCTGTTGCCAGTAACAATGAAGCCCATGACACACGAGGAAGTTTCCAATTAAAGCGCATCATAGTTAAATACGAGGTTAACGTCATCATCAAAGGGTGAGTGGCTGAAGCACAGACGCTCGGGAGGGGGAGGTGGGCTGTGAGGGGAGAGGGGATGTGAGTGGGAGGGTGGGGGAGGGGAAGGGTAGGTAAGAAGGGAGTGGGGAGTGGGAGTGGGGGATGTGAGGGGGAGGGGACAGAGGATCTGAAACGTTGTTTTATCTTGTCCCAGTATCGACTCTACACAATACATTAACTTCACGACGAGCAAGGCTGAAACAAAGACCATCTCTCACGCCTACAAGGTAACTCTCCCCCCGCTGCTCGTTTGCTCTCCCTCTCTTTCCCCCCCTCCCCTCCTCCCCAGCTCCAGGGCTGGGAGCGGTAACATTTAGAGGATGTGGAGGCTTTGGAGATGGTGCAAGGAGGTTTACCAGAATGTTGCCTGGATTAGAGCGTCTCAGCTACAGGGAGAGGTTGGACAGACGGACTGTTTCCTTTGGGACGTCAGAGGTTGAGGAGAGACCTGATCGAAGGATATTACCCCAGGGGGGTAAATTACCCGTCGGAACCTTTTTCACCCCCCGGGGTGGAAATGTCAAAGACGAGAGGGCAGAGATTTTAGGGCTAGAGGGGTCATTCTCCTCCCCTAACCTCGCTACCCCTCTGTCTTCCCTCACCTTCTTCTCCCCCCTCCACTCTCTCACCACTCTCCTCTCTCCCACTCTCCTCCCTCCCCCTCTCCTATCTTCCTCGTATCCTCTCTCTTCTCTCCCCATCTCCCCTTCACTCTCTGCCTCTCATTCTCATCCCTCGTTGCTTCATCCTCTCTCTCTCCCTTGACACTCTCAGCCCTCCTTCCTTTACCAGCTCTCTCCCAATGGGTGAACATAGAATTAGTGTGAATGGGTAATTGATGATTGGCATGGACCCGGTGGGCTGAAGGGTCTGTTGCCATTCCTGTTTCAGTTGACTGATTGAAAGATGCAGCACGGAAACAGGCCCTTCAGCCCACGGAATCCATGCTGACCATCGACCACCCATTCACACCAGTTCTCCATTATCCCACATTCTCATCCACTCCCTACACTCAGGGGAGATTAACAGAGGGTCAATTAACACACCACATGCACACATACACACAAACGGGCACACAGACACACATACACACACACTCTCAGACACACACACACACATATTCACACACACATACAAAAAGTAATCCTCCGTCAGTTTCGCCACCTCCAACGTGACCCCACCACTTGCCACATCTTCCCATCTCCCCCCATATCTGCCTTCCGCAAAGACCGCTCCCTCCATAACTCCCTTGTCAATTCTTCCCTTCCCTCTCGTACCACCCCCTCCCCGGACACTTTCCCTTGCAACCGCAAGAGATGCAACACTTGTCCCTTTACCTCCCCCCTCGACTCCGTTCAAGGACCCAAGCAATCGTTCCAGGTGCGACAGAGGTTTACCTGCATCTCTTCCAACCTCATCTATTGCGTCCGCTGCTCTAGATGTCAGCAGATCTATATCGGTGAGACCAAGCGGAGGTTGGGCGATCGTTTCGCCGAACACCTCCGCTCGGTCCGCAATAACCAAGCTGACCTCCCGGTGGCTCAGCACTTCAACTCCCCCTCCCACTCCGTCTCTGACCTCTCTGTCCTGGGTCTCCTCCATGGCCACAGCGAGCAGCACCGGAAATTGGAGGAACAGCACCTCATATTCCGTTTGGGGAGTCTGCATCCCGGGGGCATGAACATCGAATTCTCCCAATTTTGTTAGTCCTTGCTGTCTCCTCCCCTTCCTCAGCCCCCCTGCTGTCTCCTCCCATCCCCCAGCCTTCGGGCTCCTCCTCCTTTTCCCTTTCTTGTCCCCGCCCACCCCCGCCCCCGATCAGTCTGAAGAAGGGTTTCGGCCCGAAACGTTGCCTATTTCCTTCGCTCCATAGATGCTTCTGCACCCGCTGAGTTTCTCCAGCTTTTTTGTGTAACATTCACACACACACACATACATGCGTGTGCACACATACACATGAACACATACACACCTACACTCACGCCTACACACAAACACACACCCATACACAAGCATAGACACGTACACACACACACACACATCCATACATACACACACATATATATACACACACACTCAAAACAACATACACACTTACACACACATATACATATACAGACCCATACACACATACAGACACACTCACACGTACACAGCCACACACCTATACACACACACACCCATACACATACATACATGTGCACGCACAAAAACACACCAACCCACACACATGCAAACATACATAAGCACACAAATCCACACAAACACACACACTTACACACACATGCACAAACACACACACAAACTTATGCACATTCAAACACACATACACATATACACTCAAACACACATACAGACTGACACATACACACAAATTCATACACACAGACACATACACACACACAGCTAGACATATACTTACATATATACACATAATCACACACATACACACCAACACACACCTACACACACATACATGCGCACGCAGACACAGACACATTCAAACACATGCACATGCTCCTATGCACACAAGCACACACATACACCTACACACACACACCAGCACACCCACACTCACACACACACACAAACACATACACACACTCACACACAGACACACTAGATAAACTACATCCACTGGCTCCCCTTCATCCATTTTGCTTGTCACATTCTCAAAAAATTCCAGAAGATTAGTCAAGCCTGATTTCCCTTTCATAAATCCATGTTAACTTGGACTAATCCTTCTACTGCTATCCAAATTCCCCATTATTACCTCTTTAATAATTGACTCCAGCATTTTTCCCACCACCCACGTAGTCAGGCTAACTGGTCTGTACTTCCTCTCGCCCCACTCTCGCTTTCTATCTCTCCCCTTTCTTGAAAAGTGGGATAACATTAGCTATCCTCCAATCCACAGGAACTAATCCTGAATCTATTGAACATTGGAAAATAATCACCAATGCGTCCACTATTTCTAGAGCCACCTCCCTGAGGACCCTGGGATACAGACCATCAGGCACAAGAGATGTATTATCCTTCAGTCCCATTAACCTACCCAATACTCTTTCTCATCTAATGAAAATTTATTTCAGTTCCTCTACCCCCTTAGATCCTCTGTCCTCCAGTACCTGGGAGATTGTTTGTGTCTTCCTTAGTGAAGACAGATCTGAAGTACCTGTTCAACTCTTCTGCCATTTCCTTATTGCCCATAATAATTTCACCCGTGTCTGCCTTCAAGGGGCCCACATTTGACTTTGCTACTCTTTTTCCCTTAACATATCTGAAACGTTTACTGTCCTTCTTTATATTCCTGGCCAGCTTCCCCTCGTACTTCATCTTTTCAGCCTGTATTGCCCGTTTTGTTTCCTTCTGTTGCCCTATGAAAGTTTCCCAATCCCCTGGCTTCCGGCTACTCTTTTGTGTTTTTCTTTTAGTTTTATTCTATCCCTAACTTCTCTTGTCAGGCACGGTTGCCTCCTACTCCCCTTAGAATCTTTCTTCCTTTTTGGAATGAAATTATCCTGCGTCTTCTAGATTATGCCCAGAAATTCCTGCCATTGCTGTTCCACCATCATTCCTGCTAGGATCCCTTTCCGGTCTACCTTGACCAGCTCCCCTCTCATGCCTTCATAGTCCCCTTTGTTCAACTACATCACTGACACTTCCGATTTAACGTTCTCCTTCTCAAATTGCAGATTAAACTAATCATATTATGGTCACTACCTCCAAGCCAGGCACGTGCCGTGAGTAATTACTCAGGGTAGGCAGTCAGTCGGCTTTTAAAAAAAAAACTTAAACCGCGCATGCGCAGATTGTTCTCTCCCTTAAAATAAAAAAAATTAAAATAAAATCAGTAACAATTCAATTTGCCCAAGGCTTCCAAGTCTCCTTTATTCTGCATTACTGAATGGGTGGGGGGTGAAGGGTGATGGCAGGTGGAGAGATGGTGGGAAAAACGGGAGCACACCGGGACAAGATGAATCAGTTGTCATCTTATTGAATGAAAACACTTGTGCAAGGGACCAATTGGGGGGAGAGTTCCTTTCACAGCGTGTGGCGAGTCTGACCAGGGGTAAAGTTGCGGAGAAGGCAGGAGGTGGTCGGCGATCATGCCAGTAACTCACTCACTCATCGCTGCTGCGGCGCTCAGGACGTGGAGCCACCGCATTGTGGCCAGGGGGATAGAAACAGCTCAGGTAGCTGCGAGTGGCTGCCAGGACCTGCCACTTCAGCCCCTTCTGCCGGCCTGCTCACCTTTGGCAGTGCTCTCTGTCTGAACACCTCTCACCTGCCTCTCGCCGACTTCGCTCATGTCAGCCGCTTCCTGCAAATCCTTAAATTCCCACAGCCGAGTAACCTTAATCGAGCTGTCGGAATTTAAGGATTTGCGGGAAACAGCTGACATGAGTGAGGCCGGCAAGCGGCAGGAGAGAGTTTTTTAGACAGAGAGATGCCAGAGGTGAGCGGGGGCCGTCAGAAGGCGCTGACGTGGCGGTCGCTCACAGCCACCCGAGCTATTTCTCCCCCCGCCTCAATGCAGTGGCATTCCACGCCACCGTGCAAGGAGCGTAGCAAGTGCCATGAATCCGACCCCCTCCTTCACAACACTCCTGTCCTCCCCACAACTTTACCCCGGGCCCGACTCCCCAAACGATGTGAAAGGAACTCTTTCCCACCCCGGGAAATATGGTATTTAAAAACATATAGCACTAAGAAATGTACTTACCACATTGTCGGTACACAAACTCCATTCTTCTGTGTTTGTTTCCTAAGATACTCTTCAGATAATGGCAATTCATATTTGAAAAACCCGCCAAGAAACTAGCGCTGTAGGCTGTTACGCCTGCACAGTACTGCAAAGGCAGAGTTTCAGCTGCCTTCAGCTCCCCTTGAAATTGACAGCTTGAAGCAGCGCTGACGGCACATGGGCTGCACAGACCTTCCCGTGTTGCAAGTGCTGCAGATGAAAGGCACGGAGAATTATGCCTACCTAATAGATCGATCTCTTAGATAGGCATAATTAACCATATAACATATAACCATCTAACAATTGCAGCACGGAAACAGGCCATCTCGACCCTTCTAGTCCGTGCCGAACACGTATTCTCCCCTAGTCCCATATACCTGCATTCAGACCATAACTCTCCATTCCTTTCCTGTCCATATAACTATCCAATTTATTTTTAAATGATAAAAACAAACCTGCCTCCACCACCTTCACTGGAAGCTCATTCCACACAGCCACCACTCTCTGAGTTCTTGTTCCCCCTCATGTTACCCCTAAACGTCTGTCCATTAATTCTCAAGTCATGTCCCCTTGTTTGAATCTTCCCTAATCTCAGTGGGAAAAGCTTATCCACGTCAAATTCTCCCATGCCTTTACTATTTATATTTTGTAATTACCATTTTATAATTTTAGTCGGGGTAGGCAGTGCCTTCCTTGCACGTGCCTGCTCCAAGCGGTTCCTTTACCTCGAGTTCTCTTATCATATCTGGTTCATTGGACAACACTAAATCCAGAATTGACTTTTCTCTGGTCGGGTCCATTACAAGCTGTTCTAAGAATCCATCTCAGAGGCATTCTACAAACTCTCTTTCGTGGGATCTTCTATGGTTTTATGGTTATATGGATCCTGAACCAACCTGATTTCCCAGTCTGCATATTGAAATCCCCCATCACCACAGTGGCATTACCTTTGTTACATGCCAGTTTTAACTCCTACTTCAACTTACACCCTACATCCGGGCTACTATTTGTAGATAACACCAATTAGTGTCTTGTTGCCTTTACAATTCCTGAACTCAATACACAGTGACTCTACCTCGTCAGTCCCTATGTCTTCCTTCGCAAGGGACTGAATTTCATCCCTCACCAGCAGAGCTACCCCCCCTCCCCCTCCTCTGCCCACTTGCCTGTCCTTTCTATAGGATGTCTAACCCTGAATATTGTTCCCAGGCCCAATCCTCCTGCAGCCACGTCTCAGTAATCCCCACAATGTCATATCTACCAACCTCTAACTGAGCCTCAAGTTCATCTACTTTACTTCTTACACCACACATTCATATACAATATTTTTAATACCTTACGCATCTCACCTTTCACAACGATCCCTGTTACACTTGGCCATACTCTCCTCCCCATTGGTGAGCTTTTGTACCGTGTGAATTTTAGACAGCGCTCCCCTGCTTGCCGTGGCCCCCGCCTTTGCGATGTGTGTGTGTGTGTATGTGTTCCACTCTGACAGTCGCTGTTCCAGTTCCCGGTTTTTCAGGCAATTGCCGGCAACTTGACAGTCGCCGCAGTGCTGAAAAATCACCGAACGTGGGACAGGCCCATAACACTACTGCTGTGCTATTGTGCCAACCCTACGTTTTATATTATCACCCAGAATATCTATGTTGGTGCATTGCTTTAGGGTGAGAGGGGCAGAGTTTAATGGAGATAGGGGGGGCGGCGGGCGGGCGGGAAGTGGGGGGTTAACAGAGACGGGAGGGGGGTCGCTAAATCTAACTGAAAACATCCAATGAATCGGCCTCCATTGCTTTCTGTGGCAGAGAATTCCACAGATTCACAACTCGCTGGGTGAAAACATTTTTCATCTCAATCCTAATTCGCCTCAATGGCCAGTTTATACTTAAACTGTGACCCCTGGTTCTGGACTCTCCCAACATCAGAAACATTTTTCCTGTATTAGAGAAGGGGGTGAGAGGGGCACATGTGAGGGGGGGGGGACAAGTGAGGGGGGAGTGGGTGAGGAGGTAGGGATGGAGAATGGGATGGGGAGGGAGAAGGTGGGTGGGGGTGCAAAAAGGGGGTGGGGTGGGAGGGGGAGAGAGGTATGGGTGGGAGGGGGTGGGGTGGGAGGGAGAGAGGTATGGGTGGGAGGGGGTGGGGAGGGAGAAGGGGGATGGGTGGGTGGGAGGGAGAGGGGTATGGGAGGGAGAGGGGGGGGTGGGGGGAGAGGTGGGTGGGTGGGTGGGAGGGAGAGGTATGGGTGGGAGAGGGAGACTGGGATGGGGAGGGAGAGGGGGGGTGGGAGAAGGGGTGGGAGGAGAGAGGGAGAGGGGGATGGGGAGAGAGGAGAAGCCCCCAACTGACAAGCTCTACCCCTTCAGGTGGAAAACTTGGAGCAGCGGAGTCTTGCTGTGAGCATCACCTTCCTCGTCCATGTGAAGATCTGGCCGGGCCTGACCTGGGATGACCTGCAAGTGTCCAGCCCCTGGGTGAGGAAGAGGAGAGGGGAGAGTGGAGCGGGGAGGGGAGGGGGGAGAGAGAGAAGGGAAAGAGTGTGGGGAAGAGTTGTAGAGAGAGTGATAGGTTTGTGGGGGTAGAGGGTGAGAGGGGAGGAAGGTGGGGGAGAGAGAGAGAGATGTGTGGTGAGAGTGGGATGGGGAGAGGGATGCAGGGGAGAGCAAGGAGGGAGAAGGGAGAAAGTATGGGGAAGGGGTGCATGGAGAGGGTATGGGGAACGAGGGTAGTGAGGTAGAGGGGGTGAATAGAGGGGGTATGAGTGCTGGGGGGAGAGAAGGGAGGGGAAAGCAGGGTGTGCAGAGAGGGGGGAGACTGGGGAGGTGGGGAGCGCGAGAGAGGGGGGGGTGTGCGGTCTCTCTCCTCACGTACTCCTCTCTCTCCCCTAGATTAGGGTCAAGTCCTGTCAGAAGAAGTTGGACTTGCCTCAGATTGAGGAGATGGACCCCTCAAAGGTACTAGACATCCTCCCCCCCTCCTCCATCCCCCCCCTCTCTACCCCTCATCCTTCTTTCCCCCTCCTCAGCCCCCCTCATCTCTTTCCCTCCTCCTTCTCCCCCGCTCTTCCCCTCCACCTACCCCTCTCCCCACTTCTCCTCCATCTCTCACCCTCATCCCTCCCACTCCCTCCTCCTCCCCTTCTCTCCCCTCCATCTCCCGCTCTCCCCACCACCTTCCCCCTCTCTCCCTCTCCTCCTTCCTCTACACCTCCCCCACATCCCTTGCCCCTCCCCCTTCTCTCCTCCTCATCTTCCCCCTCCTCCTCCTATCACCCTCCCTCTCCCCCTCCTCCATATCCCAGTCTCCTACCATCTCTCTTCCTCTTGTTCCCCTCTCTCTCTTTGCCCTCTTCACCTTCCCACCTTTCCCTCTCCCCTCCCTCCCTTTCCCCCTCTCCCTCCCTCAGCCCTCATCACCTCCCTCCCCCTACCTCTGTCCCTCCTTCTACCCCACCCCCTCCCCCTCCCCCTCCCTGCCCTCTCTCCTTCACTCTCTCTCACCCCAACAGAAGTGTAACAAGACCTCCTGCACTCTGTTTGTCTGTGACATCCAATCCTTGAGATACAGAGACCATCTGGTCTTCAACATCGCTGGAAACATCAGCTGGTCCAATCCCGCACTGGTGAGGAGCGATGGAGCGTTGTGGGAGAGGAGGGGAGGAACAGCACACTGAGGGGAGGGGAGGGTGAGGGGAAGGGAGGAACAGCACACTGTGGGAGGGGAGGGGCGGCACACTGAGATGGGGAGGGGGGAGGGGAGGGGACGGTGAAGCACACTGCGGGAGGGGACGGGGAGGGGACTGGGAGGGGAGGGGAGGGGATGGGGAGGGGAGGGGACGGTGAAGCAAACTGCGGGGGGGGGGGGGGACTGGGAGGAGAGGGGGAGGAACGGGGAGGGGGGGGGGACGGGGAAGCACACTGCGGGAGGGGACTGGGAGGGGAGGGGAGGGGATGGGGAGGGGAGGGGATGTGGAGGGGAGGGGACGTGGAAGCACACTGCGGGAGGGGACGGGGAGGGGAGGGGACGTTGCGACATACTGCGGGAGGGGGGAGGGCAGATGAGAGCAGGGAGCTGCAGGATGAATATCCATATTTCCAATTCCCTGACAGCTGAAAGCTGAGGAATTGAAGCTGAGCAGCTTCGCGAGGGTGCGGTACGATGAGAAGAAATACATCCACATCTCTCAGGCAACAACCAAGTTCAAGGAGGCAACGGTGAGACAGAAGGGAGTAGTGGCCGCGGGCAGGGAGGGGAGTCACAGACGGGGACTGGGGATGGAGACGGGGAGGGGGGTCGCCGAAACGGGGAAGGGGGTGACAGACCCGGGGAGTGGGGTCACAGAGATGGGGAGGAGGTTGTCGTGGTGAGATGGGAGAGGGTTAGAGACGGGGATGGGGGTTAAAGGCGGGGAGAGGGTCTAGGAGCCGGAGTGGTAGTGAGGGATGAGGGGAAGGGGAGTAATAAGGGGGGGGGGGGGGGGAGGTGGGTGCTGGGGCGCTCCCTGACATGGCATCTTCTGTTCCCGGCAGGTGGCCACACGGGTGGAGGTGGTGAAGGAGCAGAATATGCTGCCAGTGATCGTGGGCAGCACAGTGGGAGGCCTGATCCTGCTGCTCATTGTGGCCGCCGTCCTCTACAAGGTGAGAGAGGGGAGGTGAGGTAAAGGTTGGGGGGAAGGCAGCGGGGGAGAGGGGCGCTAGGGTGAGATAAGGAGGGTCAGAGGGGAGGGGGCAACTGCAGAGTTGGCCATGACCCTGTCCCCAGGCCGGAGCGCCCCCTACAGGCCAGTTGGAAGGACAATGTGTTCATTCCAGTTCTAGTCTTACCCCCCTAATGTTCAGTCAAACACTGAATACGAACACTGGAAATCTAACTCTCTCCATTGTACAACTCCCATACAATGCCTATTCCAATACCACGGGTCCAATCTTTGTCTCTACTCGTACAAGCCCATCAGCCTCGTGTGAATAGAATAACTCCAGAAGATCAGCACACTCCAATGTGTTATCCCAGAAGATCGGCACACCTCAATGTGTTCTCCCCTCTTTTATACTCTTACAGACCCGTGGCGCGAAAATATATGGGGGAAGGGGGGGACCCCAACAAGCCAATTATCAATATGGATCACAAAATACATTGAATGACAGTTTCCTAACCCAATCACAAAACATCACATAACATAGTTTCAATAAAAACCACAGTGGGAAACAATTCTGCTCGGTAAAGAAACATTCTACCAGGTAAACTAAACAGTTTGGGCAAGGCCCCTCTCCTTGACCAATCACGAGTAACAGCGCGAAGACCATGCAACATAGTCGGCAACATTATTCTAACCCATTATTTCCCAAACAATCCCAAGCATGCATTTGCAACAGGACCTAGATCCTTCTGCAAAATCTTATACATATTGACAATTAAAGCCCACCTGGACATCAACTTACATTCAATCCCTTCCCAGGCTACAGACACCCTGGAGCCATAATCCTCATGGTCTTTGCAGCTTTTACACAATATGACAAGCAGGTTTTACAGAAGCAGAAATCCTCCATTTTGTCAAGCACCCAAAATGCCTGATATTATCAAATGCTGCCCCCTACAGGCCGCAAAACATAGAAAAAAGGTGCAGGAGAAGGCTATTCGGCCCTTTGAGCCATCGCCGCCATTCAATGTGATCATGGCTGATCATCCAACATCAGTATCCCGTTGGTACACAAAAATGCTGGAGTAACTCAGCGGGTGCAGCAGCGTCTATGGAGCGAAGGAAATAGGCAAAGTTTTGTGCCGAAACCTTTCTTCAGACTGGGGGGGCGGGGAGAAGAAATGAAAAAGGAGGAGGAGGAGCCCGAAGGCTGAGAGATGGGATGAGACAGCAACGGCTAACAAAATTGGGAGAATTCAATGTTCATGCCCCCAGGATGCAGACTCCCCAAGCGGAATATACCTCATACAGTCTGAAGAAGGGTTTCGGCCCGAAACGTTGCCTATTTCCTTTGCTCCATAGATGCTGCTGCACCCGCTAAGTTTCACCCGCATTTTTGTGTACCTTCGATTTTCCAGCATCTGCAGTTCCTTCTTAAACACTTCAGTATCCCGTTCCTGCTTCCCCCCCATGTCCTTTGATTCCCTTAGCCCAAACAACTAAATCTAACTCTCTTCAAAAGGAGGGACAGTACTGCCCCCTATAGGCCGGGAGGGTCAGTGCTGCCCCCTAAAGGCCGAGAGGGTCAGTGCTGTCTCCTACAGGCCGGGTGGAGGCGGGACAGTACTGCCCCCTATAGGCCAGGAGAGTCAGTGCTGTCTCCTGCAAGCCGGGAGGAGGATGAACAGAGCCGCCCCCTACAGGCAGGGAGGAAGAAGGCAATGCTGCCACCTAGAGGCCGGGAGGAGGGACAGTGCTGCCCCCTATAGGCTGGGAGGGTCAGTTCTGTCTCCTACAGGCCGGGAGGGTCAGTGCTATCTCCTACAGGCCGGGAGGAGGGGGACAGTACTGCCCCCTATAGGCCGGGAGAGTCAGTGCTGTCTCCTACAGGCCGGGAGGAGGAGGGACAGTGCTGCTCCCTAAAGGCCGGGAGGAGGATGAACAGAGTTGCCCCCTACAGGCAGGGAGGAAGGGGGGCAATGCTGTCACCTAGAGGCCGGGAGGATGAACAGTGCTGCCCCCGAAAGGCTGGGAGGATGAGGGAGAGAGCTGCCCCCGCTACAGGCCAGGAGGAGAGATAATGCTGCCCTCTACAGGTTGGGAGGACAATGCTGCCCCATACACGCTGGGAGGGTCTGTGCTGCCACCTACAGGCCTGGACGGACTGTGCTGCCCTCGAAGGAGGCTAATCCCTGTTCTCCCCCCACTCCCACTGCAGGTCGGATTCTTCAAACGGGGCTTCAAGGAGAAGCTGGAAGAGGCGACGGATGAGACTGGAGATGCGGGGGGAGCGGTGGACCAGCCCAGTGTGCCCCAGGCCTGAGGCCACTTTGCCGTCCAGGGCACCACCACCCATCCCAAACACCCACCAGACCCACCCCATGAAGATCCTCCATCATGTTCCACTCCCCTCCATTCCCCTTTATGATGGTCTCCTACCCTCCAAACCCAACCATGCCATTCTCTATATCTCCAAAAAAGAGTTTTGGCCCGAAACGTTGCCTATTTCCTTCACTCCATAGATGGTGCTGCACCCGCTAAGTTTATCCAGCACTTTTGTCTACCTTGTATATCTCCAAATCCCTCTACTCCGGTCCCACTACTCAAAAACCCTCCCCCCCCCCCCCCCCCCCCCCCCCCCCCCCCCCCCCCCCCCCCCCCCCCCCCCCCCCCCCCCCCCCCCCCCCCCCCCCCCCCCCCCCCCCCCCCCCCCCCCCCCCCCCCCCCCCCCCCCCCCCCTCCCAAACCCTTCCATGCCAGTCCATACACCAAACCCCTCCACCCTGGTCCTCTCCCCTCCCTCTAAACCCTTCCGTCGGGGTCCCAACCCCTCCACGAGGCTCCGATTTCCCTCCAAACCCCTCCCTACCTGTGTGTCATTGTCACATCTCCATCAATGGTGTTCCTGAGGGTTCCAGGCCTCGCCCTAAACCCCTCTCCCCTCTTTGTTTTTCACCCCCTTCCCCCTCTCCCTCTCTCTCTCCCCTCTTGCACCACAGCTTTGTTCCTTTCTATTTATCCCGCAGACACTCCCCCCTTCACTGGGCTACCCCCTGAACCCACTTCCCCTCCCCCTTCCTATATGTCATCTCCATCTTACTCCCTCCTGCTCTATCCCCCTCCCTCCATCCTTCCATCACTCTCTAAACACAACCTCTTTACCCCCTCACCGCCTTCAATGCACAACTCACTTTGAAACTGGTCTCTCACCCCTCGAATCGTCGATAGATCTGATCCCCAAAACTCCCTCTGATATACGGTACGTCCTGCATGAAAACCGCACCCTCCCTCTTCCTCCACAACCTTTATCCACCCTCCTCCTATCACCCCCTCCTTCTCCCTTGCCTGTCCTTTCTCCCTCTCCCTTGGCGTGGGAGGCCATTCGCATCCTTTGTTAGCCGTCGTTACGCCAACCCGCACTGTGTAATCCAGGAGTAATCCCTCAAAGAAGGGAGAGGCTTCTCAATAAACCTCCACTGCCTCCGAACCCTCACTCCCTTCTCAACATCTACCCCTCACAAAGCCCTCAACCCTATTTGAGTTTTACAATGTCAACATTCAGGCTGCCCGTTTCGGCCTCCACCATTGTGTGGCACTGTGGGAGGAGATCAAGGTCCCCTATCCCCTTTACCTCGGGTGCGTGGGAGGGGGCGGGCAGGGGGAATAGATGTAATGGAGGGGGAAAGCGACTCTGTACAAATGAATATTTTAACCATAATAATTCCAGCCCAATGATTGTGTTTTGGTACCTCCTGTGCCTGGAGGTGGCGCTGTACCTGATCCTCCCATCCTGGAGGTGGCGCTGTACCTGATCCTCCCTGATCCTCCCATCCTGGAGGTGGCGCTGTTCCTGATCCTCCCAACCTGGAGGTGGCGCTGTTCCTGATCCTCCCAACCTGGAGGTGGCGCTGTACCTGTTCCTCCCAACTGGTGGGTCGGTGGACTGATTGCAGCGGCATATAGCGCCGCCTGCAGCCCGGGAGGAGCAGGTTCACCGCCTCCATTGTAGGAGGACCAGGTGCAGCGCTGCCTGCTGGCCAATCATTGGGCAACACAATAATTGGGCTGGAATTATTACGGTTAAAATATTCATTTGTACAGAGTCGCTTTGCCCCTCCATCATATCTGCTGGCCAAGAGGGGAGGACCGCAATCACTGCCACCGCCGCCCCAGAATCCCAGCCTCGACCCTCGCCATCTGCCAGCGGGCGGGAGCTGCACCAGCGGGCGGCAGTGGAGGTGGCAGAGAGTGGAGGGAGGGAGGTAGAGTTGCCAACTGCCCCCTATTAGCAATGTTACAAAATTTTGAGATTTAAAAAATCAAGTCTGTAATTTATCCCATCAGATAAAACATAAAAAGAAGTTTAATTTGACACCTAATTCACTTTCATATCTCAAGTATTTAAAAAGTTATGGCCATTTTCATACTCGGAAATAAGCATCTTGTTCCCTATTGATTTTCTATGGACATAACAAAAAAGCTGTGATCGTGTGCAGTCAAAAGCCCATAACCTTCTTAAAAATTAAGAGAACTGAATGAAATTTTCAGTTATCGTAGATTGAACCATTCTGAAACAAATATAAAATAATCTTACTTGGATGACCTGAAATTAAAGCATATAATTAGTCAGTTACCCAAGTGTAGCTAATTTCAAACTTCAATTACTAGATCTAAACATCTATCCATTTCTTAATAAATGATTAACATTTTTAAATAGCCCTGTGTCCAAATAATATTCATGAATAATTCACAATAAAACATGATTTTAAAATCTCATTTACATTAATTTATAGGCCAAATGGAAGGAATTTAGTGTTCAATTGCTGTAAATTAAAGTCCATTTGAAATCAGCTTTCTAGTGGGTTCCTGTGTAACGCGATGGTTTAGAACGTTCACATTGCGCTAGATTTGTGCCCCCAAATGCCCAGAAAAATACTGTGGGATATAATGGGCCCAAAATGAGCTACTCGCAATATTAAACTTTGTATAAAGGGATCTTAAGAAGCCCTTTTTAATGTAAAAATAAACAGCCTACCTTCTGTTGTCTGCTCTATGCGACCCTGACGGCTGCCAGTGGTCGCGGGTTTAGTGATTGATTTTTAAACTACTATAACTATTATACAAGGCCTTTAAAACTAATAATAGCTTTTGCGACGGGGTCTTCCAGCGATTTTTCGTTAATAATTAACTAGGCTGAACGTCTTCGATTGGAACAGCCTAGAGAAAATCACGTTTTAAACCCGCCCCCCCTCTAAACGGCGCCAAAATCGCGTACACGGGCTGGGACAGATTTTCAACGACGCTTCAGGTAGGCTTTGCAACATACCTACCCCTATTAGCCGGTACATCCTGTTATAGAAACATTGAAAATAGGTGTAGGAGGAGGCCATTCGGCCCTTCGTGCAAGCACCGCCATTCATTGTGATCATGGCTGGTCGTCCCCTATCAATAACCGGTGCCTGCCTTCACCCCATTTCCCTTGACTCCACTAGCCCCGAGAGCTCTATCTAACTCTCTCTTAAATCCATCCAGTGACTTGGCCTCCACTTGTCCTTGTCCCATATTTGTAATCTGTACAAGATACAGATTATAAATACTACTACTCTGTAACCACCAGAGGGTACGCTTGCAGATTGATCCTAGATGTGATATAACAGCGCGCGTGCGTGTTGCATGTGCTCTTGACACCAGCACGAGTGATTCACCATCCTACAATTACACGCCCCCTTATGTGCATCAGTTGTACGCTATATTTTGCCTGTCTCTGTAACCCCTTACCCCCTCCCATCCAGTCCCCCTTCCCCTCAATGTCCCCCTCTCAATGTCCCCTCCCCTCCCGCTCAATGTCCCCTCCCCTTCCCCTCAATGTTCCCTCCCCCTCAATGCCCCCACCCCCCAATGTCCCCTTCTTTCCCCCTCATTGTCCCCTACCCCTCAATGTCCCCCCTCAATGTCCCTTATTGTCCCCCACCAGTCTCTTATTGTCCCTTACATGCCCCGTCTACACCCACCTTTATGTCTCTTATACGGGAGAAAGTTGGCAACCCTCGAGGGAGGTGGGGAGGGGAGAAGAAGGTAGACGAGGGAGGCGGGGTGCAGAGAGGGGGGAAAGATAGAGACGGGAAATTGAAGGGTGGAGAGGGAAGGGGGAGCAGGAGAGAGGGGATGTGAGGGGTCATGATGCTTGCTGGCATGGGGCGAGGTATTGGCGGGTTTGATGGGGTAGGGGGTAACATGCTTGTGAAGGACCCATGCTTGACGGCTCTGGGCCGTTGGTGATCGAGAAGAGGATCGGCAATGAAGATTCCGTCGCTCCAACGCATAGCAGCTCTGGCTCATTGGTTTACCATTAAATGTAGAGAACTTTAAAATAAACTGATGTTCACCACCATGGTTCACGTCATTCATGGAGATGTCAATCATTCCTCTTTTCTTAAGTTACTGCCAACTGTAAAAATGAATTATTTGGTTTTCTTTCATGTCTACTTGCCTTTCTCGACAGTTGAGTGAGAGAGATGGAATGTCTGTAGTGAGAGGTGGCGTGTGTCAGAGAGAGAGATGGTAGAATATTGGAACTTACTGTTAGTCTCAAAGTGTAATTTGTACTCTTGATTCCACGCTTCCCCATGGTCCGGGGGAGGGGGGGTTAATTGGGCTTTTGGACTTTCAATAACACAAAATGATACTAAGGCGAGGAGAAATGTGAAAAGATAAAACCTGTGTTGTAATATGTGGGAATTTTAATGCAACTGGATCTAAAGGGGTGTGATACAGTATGTAATAACAATAGCGTAGTTGAGGCAGGTATGATAATAATTTTTGAAAGATATTAGGACAGGTATGGTTTAGAGGGATGTGTTCAAGAAGGAACTGCAGATGCTGGAAGATCGAAGGTACACAAAATTGCTGGAGAAACTCAGCGGGTGCAGCAGCATCTATGGAGCGAAGAAAATAGGCAACGTTTCGGGCCGAAACCCTTCTTCAGACTGATGGGGGGGGGAGAGGAAGGAAAAAGGGGAGGAGGAGGAGCCCGAGGGCGGGGGGATGGGACGAGATAGCTCGAGGGTTAAGGAAGGGGAGGAGACAGAAAGGGCTCACAGAGGGTGTGCAGTTAGAGAGGAGGTTGTGAAACTGTCTCCGGAGAGAGGAGGAGAACTTCTTCAAACTAGGCATACGTTGAGGAGATATCGCAGTGGAGTATTAGAGGGATATGGGCCTAACACAGGCAGGGAAGACTAGTGTAGATAGGGCATCTTGGTTAGCATAGATAAGTTGGACTCAAGACTGGATGAATATGAGAAGCCATTTTGCCCTTCCGCTGATCCGAAAAGATCATTTCCTTCATTGACACTTTCCCCTACTGACATCCCTTCAATGTCGTTAATGTACAAAAGCTGAATCTTCAATACATTTAGCAAAGGAGCCTCCTTGTCCTTTTCAGGCAGAGAATTCCAAAGATTCACAACTCACTACATGAGGAAACGTTTTATCTCAGTCCTGCATGGCCAATTGCATCAGGAACAATATACAGTAGCACAGGAATGAACAGGCCCTTCAGCCCACAACGTCTGTGTTAAACATGATAATAAATTAAACTAATCGCTTCATCACTTCTCTCTGCAGGTAATGCACCCCCCCCCCCCCCTGCCTCAGGACCTTAGAACTCAGAACAGTATAACATACGAACAGGTCCTTGAGCTCACATCTGTGACGAACATGATGCCAAGACCATCACATATCTATGTGAACATAATCCATATCCCTCCATTCTCTGCATATCCATATGCCGATCCAAGCGCTTTTTAAATGTCGCTATTGTACCTGCCCCCATCACCCTCTGTGCAAATGCACCCAGTACATCTCCTTTAAACTTTGCCCCACTCACCTTAAAGCCATGCTCTCTGGTATTTAATTTTTATTTCCTGGGAAAAGATTCTGACTGTCTATGTCTCTAATAATTTTATATCCTTCTATCAGGTGTCCACACAACCTTTGGTGTTCCAGCAAAGGATCCAAATCTGTCCAGGGTCTCCCTGTTGCTACTTGCTTCATATTCTTCCTGATCCCCTTCTGATACCACTTCTTAAACCCGGCACATGCTTACCTTTTCCTCCTGAACAAGTTTGCAACCTCCTTGGTCATCCACGATTCCCTTACCTTGCCGTCCTTCTCCCTCCTCCTTACTGGAACATGTTGACCCTGCACTTTGATTAGCTGGCCTTTAAATGATTCCCACATCATCTGTGGACTTACCCAAGAACAACTGCTCCCAATCTACCCTCCACCAAGTGCAGGCTCTGTGATCGTTTAGCTGAACGCCTCGCCCTGAGCGGTCTCCCGGTTGCGAAACATTTTAACTCCCCCTCCCATTCCCACACTGACCTTTCTATCCTGGGCTTCTTCCACTGTCAGTGAGGCCCAATGCAAATTGGAGGAACAGCACCACATATTTCATCTGGGCAGCTTTCACCCCAGCGGTATGAATATTGATTTCTCCAATTTCATGTATACCCCTCTCTCCGTCTTCCACCACATTACTCCGACTAGTTTCACTGTCCTTCTGATTAATTTTACTGATTGTTTGCCTCCTTAACACCTTCCCCTAAGCTAACAATGAATCTTGAAGTTACACAAAATGAACCTTGTACAGTGTTTGCTTTGATCTGTCATTTTCACACCTTAGAAACATAGAAACATAGAAATTAGGTGCAGGAGTAGGCCATTCGGCCCTTCGAGCCTGCACCGCCATTCAATATGATCATGGCTGATCCGTCCATATATCTCAAGTCTCCCTCTGCCCTGACTCAGTCGGTAGAAGGGTCTCGCTCCAAAATGTCTCCCCAGAGACGCTGCCTGTCCAGCTGAGTTACTCCAGCATATTGTGTCCAGCTCCCCCTCCCCCCTCCCCCCCGCCCCCCAATTGGTGTATGTGATAATAAATGGCCTTTGTATCCTTTGTAAGATTTAACTTTTTCACTCAGAGGGAGGTGGGTGCATGAAATGAACTGATAGTGGCAGGTATTATCACATTTGAAAGTTAATTGGACAGGCACATGCACAGGAAAAGTTTATAGGTGTATGCGCCAAACTCAGGCAAGCTGTTCATCTCATACTGATCCGTTCTACCTCTCACTCTCTGACACACCTCTCTCTCACTGGCCAACACCATCTCACTCTGACACTCTTTCTTTCACTGACACCCTTTCTCTCTGACACTCCATTGTTCTCTTTCTGTCTCACTAACACTCCCTCTCTCTGATACCTCCAATTCACCTTTCTATCACTTACACACTCCATCTCTCACCGACTCACCCATCTTTCAATGAAACACCGTCTCTCTCTCAGACACACTATTGCTCTCTCTCACTGACACACTATCTCTTCCTCTCTCTGACACGCTCCACCTCTCACTAACACACTCCATCTCTCTCACTGAACCATCAGGTTCTTTAGACTTTACAGATACAGCACAGTAATAGGCCCTTCGTCCCACCGAGTCCACGCCGACCTGCGATCCCAATAGGCCACACACCGAGTCCACGCCAACCTGCGATCCCCATAGGCTACACACTGGGGACAATTTACAATTTTACCCAAGTGCCAATGAACCTACTAACCTGCAGGCCTTTGGAGTGTGGGAGGAAACCGGAGCACCCGGGCAAACGCCACGCCATCACGGTGAGAATATACAAACTATACACAGAGCACCCGTAGCCAGGATTGAACCCAGGTCTAGCACTGTAAGGCATTAGCTCTACCACTGCGCCACCGTGCCATCCCACTGAACTACACAACCCTAATACTACTTTAACAACAGAACAGCATGGGCCATCTCTCACTTTACTGTGGAATAGTTTTACAATTGTCAGTTCTACATCAGAGAAACTCTCCCTTCAGCCCAACTAGATGATGGCGTCGGTGACCAATCTAAGCCAATCCCATTCATGCATGAATGACCCTTATCCCTCTAAACGTTGCAAATCCATCTATCAGTCCATGTGCTGTTATAGTACCTGCCTCAAATACCTCCTCTGGCAGCTCATTCTATATACACACCACTCTATGAGTGAAAAAGTTACCACGCACACCATAAACCGATGCCCTCTGGTTCTTGATTCCCTTACTCTGGGTGAGAAACTCACCCTACCTTGCATCTTGATCCCCTTCTGCCTCCTGTGCTCCAATGAAAAAAGTCCAACCTTTCCCCACATCTCAGGCACCTAAGTGCTGGCAACATCCTCATAAAAATTAAAATTGTGTTTAGCACTAATGTCTTGTATTTTTGCAGTCTGTTTCTTTTCGCTGTCTTCTAAAAAAAACCCATAACATGTATAATGAATGTTTTGGTGTTTTGTCTGTCTATGTGTCTGTGTCGTGCTGCAATCAACAATTTAGGCTCACGGTCATAGAATCTTACACCCTACAGCCCAACTTGCCCACACCAGCCACCATGACCCTTCGACACTAGTCCCACCAGCCTGGGTTTCACCCATATATCTCCAAACCTGTCCCGTTCATCATTCATTGTACCTGTACCTCACAGGCGGCAATAAACACTACTTTACTGCTCCTGTTGGTGACATATAAAATGATTTAGATATGGAGGTGATCTGATCAGTAGGTCACAGAGATTCAGCTGTGGCCACTTAGTTGTCCAAGGATTCAACGGGAAATGGATCAGTTGTAAATCCGGGCAAAGAAATGGCAAAGAGTGAGTGTCTTTCATGTGTATGTCAGGAAGTCATGTTGCACCTCCTCATCCCCTTCTCCATCCACCTTCCCTTCCTCCCTCTCTCCCCCTCTCCCTCCTCCTACTCCCTCTCCCAACTCCTCTGCACCCACCCCGTCCCCCTCCCTTCCTCCCCTCTGTCTCTCCTTTTCTTTCTCCACCCCCCCCCCCCCCCCCCCCCCCCTTCCCATACCTACAGTCTTAGAATAAAGTGGACAGTCTTAGAAGTGGACAGTCTTAGAATAAAGGGCCACAGTCTTAAAATAAAGGGGAGGTCATTTAAGTCTCACCCAGAGAGTTTTTCACCCAGAGAGTTGTGAATGTGGTGAATTCCCTAGGACATTGAGGGAAGTTAGTGTAGAAATAGCAGGGGCTATGACAGAAATATTTCAAATGTCATTAGCAACGGGAATAGTGCCGGAGGATTGGCGTACTGCGCATGTTGTTCCATTGTTTAAAAAGGGTTCTAAGAGTAAACCTAGCAATTATAGACCTGTTAGTTTGACGTCAGTGGTGGGAATATTAATGGAAAGGATACTTAGAGATAATATATATAAGCATCTGGATAAACAGGGTCTGATTAGGAACAGTCAACATGGATTTGTGCATGGAAGGTCATGTTTGACTAATCTTCTTGAATTTTTTGAAGAGGTTACTCGGGAAATTGATGAGGGTAAAGCAGTGGATGTTGTATATATGGACTTCAGTAAGGCCTTTGACAAGGTTCCTCACGGAAGGTTGGTTAAGAAGGTTCAATTGTTGGGTATTAATGGTGCAGTAGCAAGATGGATTCATCAGTGGCTGAATGGGAGATGCTAGAGAGTAATGGTGGATGGTTGTATGTCAGGTTGGAGGCCAGTGACTAGTGGGATGCCACAGGGATCTGTGTTGGGTCCGCTGTTGTTTGTCATGTACATCAATGATCTGGTTGATGGTGTTGTAAATTGGATTAGTAAGTATGCAGATGATACTAAGATAGGTGGGGTTGTGGATAATGAAGTAGATTTTCAAAGTCTACAGAGAGATTTATGCCAGTTGGAAGAGTGGGCTGAAAGATGGCAGATGGAGTTTAATGCTGATAAGTGTGAGGTGCTACATCTTGGCAGGACAAATCAAAATAGGACGCACATGGTAAATGGTAGGGAATTGAAGAATGCAGGTGAACAGAGGGATCTGGGAATAACTGTGCACAGTTCCCTGAAAGTGGAATCTCATGTAGATAGGGTGGTAAAGAAAGCTTTTGGTGTGCTGGCCTTTATAAATCAGAGCATTGAGTATAGAAGTTGGGATGTAATGTTAAAATTGTACAAGGCATTGGTGAGGCCAATTCTGGAGTATGGTGTACAATTTTGGTCGCCTAATTATAGGAAGGATGTACAAATAGAGAGAGAACAGAGGAGATTTACTAGAATGTTGCCTGGGCTTCAGCAACTAAGTTACAGAGAAAGGTTGAACAAGTGAGGGCTTTATTCTTTGGAGCGCAGAAGGTTAAGGGGAGACTTGATAGAGGTTTTTAAAATGATGAGAGGGATAGACAGAGTTGACGTGGATAAGCTTTTCCCACTGAGAGGAGGGAAGATTCAAACAAGGGGACATGACTTGAGAATTAAGGGACAGAAGTTTAGGGGTAACATGAGGGGGAACTTTTTTACTCAGAGAGTGGTGGCTGTGTGGAATGTGCTTCCAGTGAAGGTGGTGGAGGCAGGTTCGTTTTTATCATTTAAAAATAAATTGGGTAGTTATATGGACGGGAAAGGAATGGAGTGTTATGGTCTGAACGCAGGTATATGGGACTAGGGGAGAATACGTGTTCAGCGGGTCGAGATGGCCTGTTTTCATGCTGTAATTGTTATATGGTTATATGTATGGAATTCCCTGCCACAGAGGGCAGTGGAGGCCAAGTCACTGGATGGATTTAAGAGAGAGTTAGAAAGAGCTCTAGGGGCTAGTGGAGTCAAAGGATATGGGGAGAAGGCAGGCACGGGTTATTGATAGGTGACGATCAGCCATGATCACAATGAATGGCGGTCCTTCCTCAAAGGGCCGAATGGCCTCCTCCTGCACCTATTTTCTATGTTTCTATGTTATATGTTTCTGTGTTTCTACCGTGTCTACTCCAACCCCCTCCCCTCCCCCCTCTCCCTCGCAACGCATACCCTGGTGAACCGGCCCTGACTACAGGTGGGTGGTCTCCCCATGCAAATGAGGAGGAAAGGGAGTGGGAGAGGGTGGGCTAGAATTCGCCCTCCGCCACCTCCATCAGCTGTCTGGCCGCCATCTCCCAGGATCGCAGCTGCCCAGGATGCAGGAAGGCGGAGAGTGCCCGGTGGCGGGCGTGTCAATGGTCTCCCGGTACACGGGACATGACTACAGGCGGAGACCCTCTCCCCTTACCCCAGCCACCCCCTCCCGCATCCCACGCCTCTCTTCAATTCTTCGTCTGTAGTCACACCTGCTCATCACATGTAGATGACACAAAGCTGGGTGGCAGTGTGAACTGTGTGGTGGATGCTATGAGAATGCAGGGTGACTTGGACAGGTTGGGGGAGTGGGCAGATCAAGAGTCAAGAGTCAAGAGTCAGTTTAATTGTCATTTGGACCCCTGGAGGTCCAAACAAAATGCCGTTTCTGCAGCGATACATTACACACAAATAGACCCCAGACACAACATAATTACATTTTACATAAACATCCATCACAAAGCTGTGATGGAAGGCCAAAAAAAACTTATCTCTCCACTGCACTCTCCCCCCCCCCCGATGTCAGAGTCAAAGTCAAAGCCCCCGGCTGGCGATGGCGATTGTCCCGCGGCCATTGAAGCCACGCCGGGTGGTGCGAGGTCGCACACCGGGTCTTGGTGTTGGAGCCCCCGGTGTGCGCTCGCAAAGTCCCGCGGCCATTCCAGCCGCGCGGGGCAGTGGTGTCAGGCCCCGCTCCAGGAGCTCTTCAACCCCGCAACACGGGCGGGAGAATTCGCCGTTGCAGGAGCCCCGAAAAGCGGTCTCTCTCCAGGGATCCGCGGGCTCCCGGTGCCGCCGTCCGCAGACCCGCAGTAGCAGCCTCCGCATCAGCAGCAGCAGCGGCATCGAGCAGCAGCAGCAGCAGCAGCAGCAGCGGCAGCAGCAGCAGCAGCGCTCCTCCACCGCTCCAACCGTTCCGGACTCGGCCAGCCCCGCGACGGCGACGGTGAGTCGTAGCACCAGAGTCCCCGGCTTCTTCCTGTTGGAGGCCGCTCCTCGTTGCGGCCCCAACGACAACGGAAACCCGACGAGAAAAGGTCGGGTCTCCAGTGCAGGGAGAGATTTAAAAAGTTTCCCCACCCCACCCCCACCCCCCCACACACACACCCCAACAAAAAATAACAAAAACTACATTAAAACACAGACAGAAAATAATAAAAACGCGGACAGACTGCAGAGGCCGCTACTGGCCAGAGCCGCGCCGCCTACCGGAACCAGATGCATGGCAGATGAAGTTTAATGCGGATAAATGTGAGCTAATCCACTTTGGTAGCAAACACAGGAAGGCAGATTACTATCTAAATGACGTCAAGTTTGGAAAAGGGGAAGTACAACGGGATCTGGGGGTTCTTGTACATCAGTCTATGAAAGTAAGCATGCAGGTACAGCAGGCAGTGAAGAAAGCGTGTTGGCATTTTGGCCTTTATAACACGAGGAATCGAATATAGGAGCAAAGAGGTCCTTCTGCAGTTGTACAGTGCCCTAGTGAGACCACACCCGGTGCGTTGTCTATAGTTCTGGTCCCCTAATTTGAGGAAGGACATTCTTGCTATTGAGGGAGTGCAGAGTAGGTTTACACGGTTAATTCCCGGGATGGCGGGACTGTCATATGCTGAGAGAATGGAGCAGCTGGGATTGTACACTCTGGAGTTTAGAACGAAGAGAGGGGCTCTCAATGAAACATAATAGATTGTTAAGGGTTTGGTCACGCTAGAGGCAGGAAACATGTTCCCGATGTTGGGGGAGACCAGAACCAGGGGCCACAGTTTAAGAATAACGAGTAAGCCATTTAGAACGGAGACAAAGAAACACTTTTTCTCACAGAGAGTGGTGAGTCTGTGGAATTCTCTGCCTCAGAGGGCAGTGGAGGCGAGTTCTCTGGATGCTTTCAAGAGAGAGCTAGATAGGGCTCTTGAAAATAGTAGTCAGGGGATATGGGGAGAAGGCAGGAATGGGGTACTGATTGGGGATGAACAGCCATGATCACATTGAATGGTGGTGCTGGCTCGATGGGCCGAATAACCTACTCTTGCACCTATTGTCGATCAGGGAATTCTTGGCATGTCCTCGGGGCCTGCTCATACATCTCCAGTCAGCGGGGTATGTTCACAAGCGGATTATTCACCTGTAGTCAAGGTCTGTTTTATTGGAGATTTTTCACATATAATCAGAACCAGTTTGTAAATGATTCCTTCGCCTGTAGCTGGGGTTTGATCATCGGAGGGTTCATCACCTGCAGCCAGGAACTGCAGGGGTCACTCAGCGGGTCAGGAGGCATCTCTGGTGAATATGGATATTTACATAAAGGATCCCGATGGGAAACATCACATATCCATGTTCCCCAGAGATGTGGCCTGGTCTGTTGAGTTGCTCCATCACTGTGTCTGTCTTTCACTGAGTATGTCAGGATGCACCTCCTCCTCCAGCCCCATCTCCTCCAGTCTCACCGTTGCTCCTCCCCGCTCCACCTTTCACCCTGTCAACTTCCCCTTCCCACCACCTCCTCGGGGTGGGACAGGGTGGCCACTCGGCGGGGGTCTTAGCCTGTATTCACGTCCCATGCACTGGGTGGCTCTCCGTCTGTAGCCACGTCCCGGGCACCAGGAGACTCTTGTAGTTGGGGCATGTGCACCAAGAGACCATCACGGTCTGCTGCTTAGTTTAGTTTAGAGATACTACACGATTACAGGCCCTTCAGGCCATCGAGTCTGCACTGACCAGTGATCCACACACACTAGCTTTACAATTTGCAACCTTTACAAAGGTAATATGATCAGCCATGATCATACTGAATGGCGGTGCAGGCTCGAAGGGCCGAATGGCCTACTCCTGCACATATTTTCTATGTTTCTATGTTTCAAAGCCAATTAACCTACATGGTCTTTGGAGTGTGGGAGGAAACCGAAGGTCTCGGAGAAAACCCACGCGGTCACGGGAAGAAGGTACAAACTCCGCACAGACACAACCATAGTCAGGATGGAACGAGGATCCATGGGGCTGTAAAGGCAGGGACCCTACTGCTGTGCCACTGTGCTGCCCGCTGTCCAGGCCTGTATAACTGGAGAGTATTTGCTTGTAGCTAGGGCCAGTTCCTCAAGGAAATTTTCAACTGAAGTGAGGGCCAGTTGGGTAGCAGATTGTACACTGTAGTCGGAGCCTGTATTCATTGCCTGTTGGGGCCTGTTCTTTATCTGTAGTCGGGGCTTCTTTGCCAGGGTTTCTCAACCTACAACCTGTACATGGTCAGCAGCAGTCACTGCCCGTTCAAGTGGAGATTCTTCGCCTGTAGCCAGGGCCCAATCGATTGGAGATTCTTTGCCAGTACACAAGGGCTCTGGATTTAGAGATCTTCTGCCTTTAATCAGAGCCTGTTCATAAAAAGATTGTTCTCCTGTAGTCAGGTTCAGTTTATCAGGAGGATGTTTACCTAGAGTTAGTGCCTGTACAATTGGAGTTACTGTGCCTCTAAGCAGAACCAGTTCATCAAGTATTTCTTCGCCTGGAATTAAAGACATTTCATAGGCTACTTCGCCTGTAGTCAGAGTCATACAGCATGGAAGCAGGTCCTTCTGCCCACACTGGTCAACATGTCCCAGCTACATTAATATCACCAGCCACGCGTTTAGTCCATATACCTCAAAACCTGTCCTATCCATGTATCTGTCTAACAGTTTACTAAATGCCTGAACTACCTTCTCTGTTAGCTTGTTCCATGTACCCATAGGACAAGATGGCGGCACGCACAGTCGCAGCGACTCGAAGCTCTCCCTTTCGGTGCTTTTTTTGTGTGTTTTTGTTTGTATGTCTGTTTGACAATGTTACGTTTTATCGTGCGAATCTCACTTTCAGCCGACAGGATCTTTTGATTATCGGATTACAGTGTAAACAGGCAGTTAAGTGTGTTTTTCTGCATTCACACACCATACCGGAGGAGACAGCCAGGACACCGGGCTCTCCGTGGATTGTTGTCGGCCCCAGAAAACGCCGGAGACGGAGGAGGCACAGGAAACAAAAGCGTGGTCGCTGTCCGGACTACTCGCTAGGCTAAGGCAACAGCCACATAAACCACCATCACATAAACCCAGCATCATTCTCACCAACGCCAGATCCATCACCAACAAAATGGACGAACTAAGACTACAGGTCGCCGCAAACAAATTCATCGCGAACAGTTGCATTCTGCTAATAACAGAGACGTGGCTACACGCACTTGTACCGGACGGAGCCATTGAGCTAGCAGGCTGCACAGCATTTCACTGGGATAGAAACAAAGAGCAAAGGAGGGGGGTTATGCATCTACGTTCACAACAACTGGTGCACAAATACCACAATCATAGACAGACACTGTTCTGCTGATTTGGAGTACCTGATAGTTAGATGCAGGCCTTTCTACCTTCCACGTGAGTTTACCGTGGTCATAGTTACAGCTGTGTATATCCCACCGGATGCTAATGCTAGCATAGCCCTAGGCTACCTCCATAGCGCTATCAGCAAACAAGAGAACACCTACCCCAAAGCAGCCCATATCACAGCTGGTGATTTCAATCACACAGATTTAAAATCAGTTCTCCACAAGTTTGAACAACACATCAAATGTGCATCCAGGGGAGAAAATACATTAGACAAGGCCTACTCAAACATCAAGAAGGGGTTTAGAGCCACACCACTACCACACTTAGGCCAGTCGGATCACCTATCCATTCACTTAGCACCAGCATACACCCCACTCAGGAGAAAAGCTCAACCCACCACCAGGACTGTTAAAACTTGGCCTGAAGGAGCTTCCTCACAGCTACAGGACTGCTTTGAAAGGACAAACTGGGACATTTTTGGAAATCAGGACGTGGAGGAGTACACATCCACGGTACTCTTTTACATCCAGAACTGTGTTGACAACATCACCGTCGACAAACTCATCCGGGTGTACCCCAACCAGAAGCCGCGGATGACAAAAGAGGTCCAAACTCTCCGCAACACCGCCTTCAGGTCTGGCGACAGAGCCCTGTACAGCGCTGCTAGAGCCAACCTGAAGAAAGGCATCAGGGATGCCAAAGCGGCCCACAAGAGGAAATAGAGGACCACTTTAACAACAACGATCCACGGCGGGTGTGGCAGGGCATCCAGCACATCACCAACTACAAGCCCAGCAACAGCACGATGGCCGACAGCGACACCTCACTGGCAGAGGAGCTGAACTGCTTCTTTGCTCGCTTCGAGGCAGAACCAGAAGAGTCCGTCACCATTCTCCCACCAGCCCCTAACAACAACAACTACACCCTCACTGTGCAGGAGCATGTAGTGAGGCGGGTGCTCAGGGCGGTGAACCCGAGGAAGGCTGCCGGCCCGGATGGCGTGACAGGAAGGGTTCTGAAGGAATGTGCAGGCCAGTTCTCCGAGGTCTTCACGAAAATCTTCAACCTGTCCCTGTCCAAATCCATCATCCCACCGTGCCTGAAGTCTGCCACAATCATCCCACTACCAAAAAAGCCTGTTATCAGCGGCCTGAACGACTACCGACCGGTCGCTCTCACACCAGTCATCATGAAGTGTTTCGAGAAGCTGGTCCAGCAGCACATCAAAGCCAGCCTCCCGCCCACCTTCGATCCACACCAGTTTGCCTACAGAGCAAATAGGTCCACTGAGGATGCCATCGCCACTGCTCTTCACACTGCACTGACCCACCTCGAACACCAGGGGAGCTATGTGAGGATGCTTTTCATTGACTTTAGCTCCGCCTTCAATACCATCATCCCCAGCAGACTGGTCACCAAACTCATGGATTTAGGACTCTCCCAACCCATCTGCCTCTGGATCAAGGATTTTCTGTCTAACCGCCCCCAGACCGTCAGATTGGGCCATCACCTCTCCACCCCCATCACGCTCAGCACCGGCTCCCCACAGGGCTGTGTGTTGAGCCCCCTCCTCTACGCCCTCTACACCCACGATTGTGCCCCCACCCACTCCACCAACACCATCGTCAAGTTTGCAGACGACACGACTGTGGTTGGACGTATCTCAGGAGGGGATGAGACAGCCTACAGGGAGGAAGTCCAAAGACTGGCAGCGTCGTGTTCAGACAACAAACTCATCCTAAACACCACAAAAACAAAGGAAATTATCATAGACTTCCGTAAGAACAGTACAGCCCCCAAACCCCTATTCATCAATGGGGACTGTGTGGAAAGGGTCTCAGACTACAGATTCCTGGGCACACAAATTACGGAGGATCTCTCCTGGACTACAAACACTACCACAGCAGTCAAGAAGGCCCAGCAGCGACTCTACTTTCTGAGGATCCTCAGGAAAAACAACCTGGAGGAGAAGCTGCTGGTGTCCTTCTACCGCTGCTCCATCGAGAGTGTGCTGGCGTACTGTATAACCACATGGTATGCCAGCTGCTCTGCAGTGGACAAGAGAGCCCTTCAAAGGGTCATCAACACCACACAAAAAATCACTGGCTGCCCACTGCCCTCCCTGAAGGACATCTTCAGCTCTCACTGCCTTGGCAGGGCAGCCAACATCCTGAAGGACCCTTCCCACCCTGGACACAACCTGTTCCACCTGCTGCCCTCTGGCAGACGGTACAGGTCTTTCAAAACTCGCACAAACAGACTCAGAGACAGCTTCTACCCCATAGCCATACGTGAACTTAACAATGCAAAATAAGAAATAACACTCACATTCAACTGAATGGTTCTACCTCAGCTGCTATTGTTATTTATCTGTATTTTTTTTAAATATGTATATATTTTTACCTTTTCTTATATATTTAAAATTGCTCTTGTGAATCGCACCGTGGGATTGACTTTTAAATTTTGTTCTACCATGTGCAATGACAATAAAGAGATTAATTCGAGATTCATTCATTCACACCCCCTTTATATGAGAAAGTTCCCCCCTCAGGTTCCTATTAAATCTTTTCCATTTCACCTTAAACCTAGGTCCTCTGGTCCTCAATTCACCCACTATGGGTAAGGGTGAGCATCTACCTGACCTGTTCCTCTCATGGTTTTATATATCTTTATAAGATCACCCCTCATCCTCCTGCGTTACAAGGAATAGAGTCCCAGCCTTTGCAACCTCTCCCTATAGCTCAGACCCTCTAACACTGGCAACATTCTCGTAAATCTTCTCCGAACCCTTTCCAGCTTGACATCTTTCCTATAACACGGTGCCCAGAACTAGACATAATACTCTAAATGCAGCCTCATCAATGTCTTTTACAACTGCAACATGACCTCTCAACTGCTATACTCAATACTCTGATTGATGAAACCAATGTGCCAAATGCCTTTTTGACCACCCGATCTACCTGCAACTGCACCTCCAAGGAAACATGCACCTGTACTCCTAGATCCCTCTGGTCCGCAACACTCCCCAGAACTGTGTAGGTCCTAGCCATGTTAGATCAAAATGCAACACCTCACATTTCTCTGTCAGCAACTGTTTGTCAGGGAATTCTTTGTCTGTACGTCATGGCTTCTTCAACAGGGGATTCTTTGCGAGTTGCCAGAGCCTGCTATTCATGGGATTTGTTGCCTGTGCCTGGAGGACTGTTTGAGAGGGGATTAATTACCTGTAGATGGAGCCACTTCGCCAGGGGAATCTTCACCTGTAGTCAGAGTCTTTTCAAGAATGGATTCTTCACCTCTAGTCAGTGTAGATAGGTAATTTCCTACTAGCCAATTCTAGTGCTTGTTAATAGTTGCTCCGCCTAATATGCGATTCACATTACCAAGAGCTTGTCTATACCATTCAGTATGAATAGCTGCTAGAAACATAGAAACATAGAAACTAGGTGCAGGAGGAGGCCATTTGGCCCTTCGAGCCAGCACCGCCATTCACCGTGATCATGGCTGATCGTCCCCCATCAATAACCCAACTGTAATGTCCTGCAGACTGATGCTGTAAGTGGAATTTAATAAACATGTGTTGTATCTTGATGTGTGTTTGACTCGACTCATTACATGGTGTCAGAGAGTGTGTCTTACCTACTCCATTCATGTTTATTGGGTTTTGTTTTTTTATATTTGTTTTATGTGCCAGTTATCTCTATGGTGGCTAACCCGTCTCGCCATCCTTGTCCTCCAATCTTTGACTTTTACATTGCTGAACGCTGGCGCCTTTTCGTGCGCGACTATGTTCATCACAATGACCCTCCAGATGTACACTGCATGCTTCCAGTTTCGTGATTTATGCGATGAACTAATCCGTGACAAGATTGTTGGAGGTATGCTTAATACCAAGTTAGGGGATGAACTGCTCCGTAACACTGACCTGACCCTGAATCAAGCCGAGCACGCCTGTCGGAATGCTAAGATGACATCTTCTCACACTAAGTCTGTGATCTCTGGCCAGCGTTCGCAGTATAGTGTCAATCTTACAGACACCTCCTGTCGTACAGTCATTCCCAGCCTTCTCCGGCCTGGCAGCAGAGAAGGTCTGCTGCTCAATGTGCTAATTGCAACTATTTTCATGCTACGGGTCGAGAATTCTGTATTGTTTATGGTAAAACCTGTAATTTCTGCAAGAAATCCAACCAGTGCAAGATGTTGCCGTTCCCGTAGGCTCAATCCATCTCAAGGCCGAGTTTGCACCTGTTACAACATGAACTTGCTGATAACGAATACAAGAGCCTGACTTGCCGTCCTCCGCACAGCTCTCTGAAAGTACAGATACCAGCTCTGCCACCCACTCTCTCCTCCCTTCCTCTAACGATCAACTTGAGCCTGAGGTAACCATGTTTGTGAATAACAGGCCTGTGATTGCGAAGGTTGATACGGGCGCGAAATGTAACGTCATCACTTTATCTGAATTTTAAAAAAATTCATAATGCTGAACATATTGAAAAGGCCTCGGCCACGCTTCAGGCCTATGGGGGAAATGTTCTACACCCACTTGGACAGTAATTTAAAATGCACCATAGACTAGCAACCTCATACCCTAAAGCTTTAAATTGTCACGGGGGATTCTGAGACTCTGCTCGGTATCAATGCATGCCACGATCTTGGACAAGTATACTTTGGCCGTGCTGTCCATCAACTCTTTCTCACTCAGCAAGTACTCTCTCAATACAGAGGACTATTTAACGACGAGCTTGGTAAGTTGCCCCTCAAGTACCACTTTGCTGTTGATCCCAACGTCACTCCTGTGGTTTGAGCACCACATCGTGTTCTGCATGCCATGCATGACAGAGTTCACAATGAACTCAAGTGGATGGCCTCCATGGGTGTTATTGCTGAAGTTACTGACCCATCTGGCTGGGTTTCCAACATGGTGGTCGCAACAAAGAAAAACAAGGAGGAGATCCTTATTTGCACAAACCCCAGAGATCTCAATGCTGCTATCAAATGCCCGCATTACCCTATGCGAACATTAGAGGAAGTTGCTGCTCAAATAGGCAACGCATCAGTATTCTCCGTTCTGGATGCCAAAAGCTTGTTTTGGCAGATTCCACTGGACCCAGAATCGTCCAATCTTACTACGTTCTCCTTCGGCTGCTACAAATTTCTGAGAATGCCCTTTGGCATCAGCTCCGCCAGCAAAGGTTTCCAGCGTACGATAGAACAATTGTTTGCTGAGTATCCAGGCGCCATCATTGTTGATGACATTCTCATCTACAGACAAGACCTGGCTGAACATGACGTTAATCTGAAGAAAGTACTAGACCGTGCCAAAGACATTCAGCTCAAACTTAATCCCCTGAAGTGCAAGTTTCGAGTCCTGGAAGTTGCCTACGTCGGACATGTCTTCACAAGTGATCTCAGAGCAGACCCGTCAAAAACTGCAGCTATCAACAAGATGCCGGTTCCTACTGACGTTGCGAGACTACAAAGGTTCCTTGGAATGGTCAACTTACCTGGGGAAATGTATTCCCAACCTTAGCGACATATCTGCCCCCCTGCGGGAACTGACACACAAAGACATTGCATGGTCCTGGTATCCGCAGCACCAAAGAGCTTTTGATATCCTCAAGTTGCAGCTGGCTAGCGCACCTACTCTCGCCTACTTTGCTTTGGAGTTACCAGTAACGTTCACTTGCGATGCCTCCCATAGAAACATAGAAAATAGGTGCAGGAGGAGGCCATTCGGCCCTTGGAGCTAGCACCGCCATTCATTGTGATCATGGGTAATCGTTCCAAATCAATAACCCGTGCCTGCATTCTCCCCATTTCCCTTGACTCCACTAGCCCCGACAGCTCTATCTAACTCTCTCTTAAATCCATCCAGTGAGTTGGCCTCCACTGCCCTCTGTGGCAGGGAATTCCACAAATTCACAACTCTCTGGGTGAAAACGTTTTTACGCACCACAGTCTTACATGGCTTCCCATTTATTCTAAGACTGTGACCTCTGGTTCTGGACTCGCCCAACATTGGGAACATTTTTCTTGCATCTAGCTTGTCCAGTCCTTTTATAATTTTATATGTTTCTATAAGAATCCCCCTCATCCTTCTAAACTCCAGTGAATACAAGCCTAGTCTTTTCAATCTTTCCTCATATGACAGTCCTGCCATCCCAAGGATCAATCTCGTGAACCTACGCTGCACTGCCTCAATCACAAGGATGTCCTTCCTCAAATTAGGAGACCAAACTGTAGATAATACTCCAGATGTGGTCTCACCAGAGCCCTATACAACTGCAGAAGAACCTCTTTACCCCTATACTGAAATTCTCTTGTTATGAAGGCCAACATTCCATTAGCTTTCTTCACTGCCTGCTGTACCTGTAAGCTGACTTTGAGTGACCGGTGTACAAGGACACCCAGGTCTCGCTGCACCTCACCCTTACCTAACCTAACCCCATTGAGATAACAATCTGCCCCCTTGTTTTTGCCGCCAAAGTGGATAACCTCACATTTATCTATATTATACTGCATCTGCCACGCATCTGCCCACTCACTCAACCTGTCCAGGTCACCCTACAACCTCCTAATATCCTCTTCACAGCTCACACTGCCACCCAGGTTTGTGTTATCCACAAACTTGCTAGTGTTGCTCCGAATTCCCTCTTCCAAATCATTAATATATATGGTAAACAGTTGCGGCCCCAACACCGAGCCTTGCGGCACTCCACTCGCCAATGCCTGACATTCTGAAAAGGACCCGTTCACATCTACTCTTTGGTTCCGGTCTGCCAACCAATTTTCTATCCATGTCAACACCCTTTCTTCAAAAGTAGGATAACATCAGATATCCTCCAGTCCACAGGAACTGATCCTGTATATATTGAACATTGGAAAATGATCACTAATGCGTCCACTATTTCCAGAGTCCCCTTCCTGAGGACCCTGGGATGCAGACCATCAGGCCCAGGGTATTTATCATCTTTCAGTCCCATTAGCCAACCCAATACTATTTATCGCCTAATTTTACTGGGACTGTCACATGAAGAAAGATTGAAAAGACTGGGCTTGTATTCACTGGAGTTTAGAAGGATGAGGGGGATCTTGTAGAAACATATGAAATTATAAATGGACTGCGGGCTAATAATGGGAAAAAAGCTCATACTTAAATTCTGGAAAAAATGCGCCTACACCAACAATAAAAATGTGGATATCAAATATGTTTGAAACACTACATCTGGAAGAGATGAGATTCCTCTTAGCAGGCAAAGCAGACCACTTCCAAAAGACGTGGTTTACGTTTTTGGAACTATTTCAAGCATAAGGTGCAACAGTAAATTAAAAAATAAATAAATAAATAAATAAACAAACAGACAAATAAATAAATAAATAAATAAATAAATAGATGCATGATTAAATACATAAATAAATAAATAAATACATTTTTTTTTAAAAGGTACCAGGATCTGGTAAAAAAAAAAACCCCAACAAAAACAGACTTGGTTGGCAGTCCCCTTTCGGCAGAGTTTAATGTTATAATAGAGCGATTGTTTCTCCTTTCTTTTTCCTTCTTTTCTAGGGTTTACTTTCTTTCTTTACTTCCTTCTCTAACTTCTTTTCTAAGGGGCTTTCTTTTCTCAACACTCTCCTGCACCTTCACGACTCTTGCGCACTTTCCTTACTTCCTTTACTTCTATCTTTTTTTTAAAGCTCAAAAAATTAAGCGGTACAAAAAATGTATCAAGTATGTATTATGTGTTGTGTATTATTGTAACTTACCGTACTTCTAATAAAAATAAAATTTAAAAATTTAAAAATGGACTGGACAAGCTAGATGCAGGAAAAATATTCCCAATGTTGGGCGAGTCCAGAACCAGGGGCCACAGTCTTAGAATAAAGGGGAGGTCATTTGAGACTGAGGTGAGAAAAAAACTTTTTCACCCAGAGAGTTGGAAATTTATGGAATTCCCTGCCACAGAGGCCAATTCACTGGATGGATTTAAGATTAGATAGAGCTCTAGGGGATAGTGGAGTCAAGGGATATGGGGAGAAGGCAGGCACGGGTTATTGATAGGGAATGATCAGCCATGATCACAATGAATGGCGGTGCAGGAGGAGGTCATTCGGCTCTTTGAGCCAGCACCGCCATTCATTGTGATCATGGCTGATCGTCGCCTATCAATAACCCGTGCCTGCCTTCTCCCCATATCCCTTGACTCCACTAGCCCCTAGAGCTCTATCTAACTCTCTCTTAAATCCATCCAGTGACTTGGCCTCTGTGGCAGGGAATTCCATAAATTTCCAACTCTCTGGGTGAAAAAGTTTTTTCTCCCCTCAGTCTTAAATGACATCCCCTTTATTCCAAGCGTAATGAATGGTTGGAATGTGATGATTGGGGTCATTGTTGTATACATTTTTTAAAATCAAGAATTGAAGCTGTCCTTGTTTTAATATTCAAGTTGTTCTGTAAAATGTTATTTAAAATGTTATAAAGGAGACACTGCAAATAAAATACTGTAAGATTTTGCAGTAAATAAAACCTTTTTTACGTAAATGTTTTTGTGTTGATTTAATTGCCTGTTGCTGTTCGACTGTGTTAGTGTGTGCACATTAAAAATATGATGCATAATGAAAGTCGCAAACTATGGAATAGTTTCCATTTGACTATTACATTTGACACGCCACGCCCCAGTACAGACTTGCCTGCAGACCAGTACTGATGGAGACTGCAAGCCTGTTTCTTATGCCTCTCGCACAATAACTGACACTAAACAACATTATGCCCAGATTGAAAAAGAATTGCTCGCAGTGGTTTTCGCCTGCACAAGATTCAAGGACTTTATTTTTGGAAAGTCTGTGACTATAGAAACCAGCCGCTGGTCACTATTTTGAATAAACCCATTCATGCTGCTCCGGCCCACCTACAATGGATGATGATGCAGCTGCAGCGGTTTGATTGTCTATGAAAAAAAAGGCAAGGACACGCACATAGCTGACACGCTATCAAGGGCCCCACACAAAACCAGCGAACAACTCTCTGAGCAGCCTAGCAGAACACATGGCCGCTGATGACAGTAATCCGGCGTGGCTGGACAAATAAACAACACAACGTTGCAGCGCCATTTCTCAATGCATGGATTCCCTGCACGCCTTCTGTCCGACAACGACAGTCAGTTCACCTGCCAGCTTTTCAAAAACTTTGCAAAATGATGGGACAATCAACATATTACCAGCAGCCATGAGTTCCCGCAGACCAACGGACTAGCCGAACGCGCTGTCTGAAGCGCAGAAGGGCTTTCTCACGGTGTGACCTGAAGCAAGACCTAACAAGAGTTTAACATCATGGGAACCTTCTGCGATAGCAGTACGGCATTCGTGGACCACCGAGGACCTCCGTGGCGCTAACGGCAGGTAGTCGTGTGACTTGGTAAGGTCAGGAGAAAATTCAAACATTTTTGAATTTCTCCAATAGTGTCTTGAGCAGCGTTGCAACATTGTATGAGTGCAGATGCCAGTGCGATATCCGTGCGATATCCGTAATGACTCTTGCGGGTACCGTGGGAACTCCTGCGAACGGTAAACCTGGAAGCTTGACAGAAGGGACATAAGGTGAGTAAAAAAGGTGGTCTCAATATCGCCAATGGACCATGTGTCCATCGAGGATGTCCCACCTAATTGTCATTGTTTGAGAATCTTTTTCACAGTAAGACTTGCAGAGATGCCTCTCAGAAAAACGCAAAGAAAGGGGTCAAAGAGAGTAAGAAAGTTTTTATCCATGCAGGTAAATGAGGAGGAAACTCAGCAAGAGAGAGAGGAGGAGAGGCAAGAGGAGATGCCAGATATACCACTGCCTGTGGGCTCCTTGGAGCATGAAGAGGGTGATCAAGGTGTATTTGAGATTGCCTCCCCAGTAGCTGTTGCCTCCCCAATATCCTCCGCAGACGATAGCATAAAGGTACGATGGCAGAAGGTAAGGCCATATAACTTCACCAGGGAACAAGAGGGGGAACTGGTGGAGTGGTGGTACCAATGTAATGAGATTCTCTATGATAAATCCAGAGAGGATTATAGAAATAGGGAGAGAAAGCGCAACCTGCTGGAGACGAAGGCTGCGGAGTATCCCCGGTGTTCATGTGAGTAACTATAACAATATATTAGTTTATGTACAGGAGAACAATTTAATGTTATCCATGATTTAAAAACATACAATGCTACAGATGTAAAAGTGCTGTTTTGGCAGTTACATTTAATTTTCCTTATGTCTGTCTGTTCCCTGCAGCTGCAATGTAGTAGTGGCAGACAGCTTTCACACCCTCTTTGTTTGATGTAGAGATCATGTCTCTAAAAGAGCCATAAAATAAATGATGCATGAGGGGAGGCAATTTTCACTTGTAATGCTTGTCTTCAAAAAGGCCATCTGTATTTACCAACTTGTGCTGTTATCCAAGAACAAGAAATAGCACATTAAATGCGGAGGGCATGCTCTTAAATATGCCTCTCTTTACTGACCAAAACTTTAATTTAACGGAATAGATCCAATGCTTGAAGTTTTATTTAATTCCAGCACTCTACTTTAATGCAGATGACCAACTTGTGCAATGGTTTGCTAACAACTAATGGAGCGATCCCAATATATATTCCAAAATATTTTTTCAAAAAACTAGATTCTACTATGACTAATTTTATATGGGACTACAGAACACATAGAATTCAACGAAAGCATTTGTGCAAATCTAAAGAAGTTGGGAGTTTATCATTACCTAACTTTATGTATTACTACTGGGCAGTGCATATTAAGAACATAATGTACTGGCTGGATAGCTCCACTCAGCAGTTGGAGTGGATAAGAATGGAGAAAGAGGAGTGCTATCCGCACGATATAGGAACGATCCTGCTCTCACCGATAAAATTGAATAGTATAATATATAAGAAGAACCCAATTATTCACAATATAATAAGAATTTGGAAACAAATAAAAGTATCCTTGAAATTAAATAATTTATCAGTACTAACCCCACTATTGAACAACCCCGCATTCAAACCTTCTCTCATCGACAACGCATATCAACAATGGGATAGACTGGGGATTAGGAAAGTAGGGGATATGTATGAAGTGGGCAAACTGTTATTATTTCAACAATTAAAATTAAAATTTAAATTGAAGGATAATCAATATTTTAAATATATACAGGTATGTGACTTTATGAAGAAATATACACATAGATTTCAAACTATATTTTTAGATCCTTTAGAAGAAGCAATGAATATTAAGGCTGATTCACAAAAATTAATATCATACTTTTATAATAATATATTAAATAGAGAATCACCCTCAACAGAAGCATTAAGGGAAGATTGGGAACATGAGCTAATGATAAAGATCTCGAAGGATAGATGGGAAAAGTATTTGATGAATACACATAACTGTTCTATTAATGCAAGACATAATTTAATTCAATTCAAATTATTACATAGACTATATTATTCAAAAACGAGGTTGAATAAATTTTATCCAAACGTCTCTCCCAGATGCGATAAATGTTTGTTTCAAAACGCTAATATAACACATTCATTTATAGGATGTACAAAGTTGAATAAATTTTGGAGTGATATATTTGATATATTTACAAAGCTTTTCAAGTCAAGAATAGAACCCAAAACGGAATGGATTATATTTGGAATAATAGGAGAAGATACCAATTTAAATAAAGATCAAAATGTTTTTTTTAATTATGGGTTAATAATTGGAAAGAAATTGATACTTAAATTTTGGAAAAATACAACCACACCAACTGTTAAAATGTGGATTAGGAATATGATGGACATAGCACGCCTTGAACAAATGAGACTCCGACTAATAGATAAATATGACCAATTCTTAAGGAGTTGGTCTCCTTTCATCGACTTTTTGGAATCATGTGATGCAGCGGTGCCGTAAGGATTGCTGATTTCAGTTCATGACGCGGATAGATCCACATCTCCGAATACAGATTTGAAAAATTCTCTTTTAAGGGGCCTTCTCTTCTATTTCTACTTTCCACTTTCTCTCTTCCTTTTTTATTTTTTATATACACACTTCACGTTTTTCTACTCTCTACCATCTATTTTTCCACTTTTTCCTCTTTCTATTGTTTTCTTTTTCTTGTCTTGCTTACTTCCTTCTCATAACATAAAACTGGAGGTTGTACATAGAATGGATTACGGTATTACATAGTTGGCACCTAAAATTAGGTTCCACTGTACTGTTTTGTGCTGTATTAACTTTTAATAAAATAAACAAAAAAAAAACAAAAAAACAAAAAAAAAAACAACTAATGGAGCGGTCGTACCTTACAAAATCGGACGTACACCTAGACCTGCTCAACTTGAGGGACATTGCAAGGGATCGCATACTGGGTTCACCAACCCAGCGACTGATGTCTCGCCAAACCTCTGCTCCCCTGCCCAGGGCCGGCCCAAGGCCGATTGGACCGATTTTTCCAAATTGGGCCCCGCGCCCAAGGGGGGCCCCCGAGTTAATTTTCCGTATTTCATATGTAAATACAAATTCGCTTTGTTAAATAAAGATGAAAAAAAAAACATTTTGCCATACGGATTTTTTTACAAAACAAACATGGATAACAACCGCTGTGAATAATAAACGATGCGCTGTGATGGATGTCTGTGTAAATTGTGTTGAGTCTTGGGTCTTTTTTCTTGTGTGTATGACAGCAGAAACAACAGGGGTAGATAGAGTTAAAATACCTGAAGCAGAAACGAAAGACAACTGGCCAGATAATTGCGGGAGGGAGACAATCTGTGGATAAACAGATCTGGGGGTTGTGTTAACTTGTTCGGTGCAGGTACAACAGCAGACCAGGCTGGAGGTTTGAGTCTGTGTTAACATTGGTGTCGAGGTTAATGTCTGGGCCGGGGAACGGGTGGGATTTAACTCTGTCTGTCTGTGCGTGTGTGTGTGTGTATGTGTCTGTATGTGTGTGTGTGTGTATGTGTGCCTGTGACAGTGTCTGTGGATGTCTCTGTGTTTATGTGTGTGTGCGTGTGTGTGTCTCTGTGGCTGTGTTTTTCTGTGTCTCTGTGTTTGTGTGTCTCTATCTGCGTGTGTGTCTCTGTCTGTCTGTGTGTGGGGGGAGTCGTGGACAGACAGAGGGAGGATTTTCAGACGCAAACCACACGTTTTCAGTTATGAGTTGGACACGATTACTGTCAATATGAGCAGCTCACGGAACAGGCAGAATGAGAAACACTGCTCGGCTCTCAAACACACACTCGTGGAGTGAACTGTAGACATAAACATGGCTGGGGTAGAGGAGTGGGGGGGGGGGGGAGAGGAGTGTGCCTTGCTTGGTGGAGAAGAGGGATGGGGGAAGGCTGTACGCAGGGGGTGACCCATTCTCACACTGGGACCCCCCCCCCCCTGTCATTGCGCAGTCTACCTGACTACCTGCACCCTCCCCCCCCCCATGGAGCGAAGGAAATATGCAACGTTTCGAGTCGAAACCCTTCTTCAGACCTGGCCCGAAACGTTGGCTATTTCCTTCGCTCCATAGATGCTGCCTCAAGCCCTGTCCCATTGTGCGAGTTCACCGTATCGAACTTCTCCAAATGCAAACGCTTCAAGTTACGCTTCTTGTGTGGTGGTAAGGTGGGGAGGAGATGCTAGGATAAAATACTATATATTTGCATTTACATAGCGATCCTGCTGCGAAATTTTAAAGTCGTAAGTTGTATTTTATTTCAAAGTGGGAATTGGAAGATAGGGACAGAGATGTTACACAGAGATTTTGATAGCAAGGAAACATTACAGCAGCTGAGTAAAAGATCGGTCAAATGGTAGGTTCAATGAAGATCGGGCGAGGGGGATTGAGGGTGGGGGAAAAGTATCTATAGCTTTGGATTTGCCTAAATGAGTACTGAGATGGATTATCATTCCACACCAAATGCTTTATACAATGATACCTTTTATGCAATGATCACAATAGCTTGTTGGACATGGATCAACGGACTCTGTATGGTACATGCTCGTAAATTAGTAAAACAAATGTTCTTCTTTAAGTTCTGTTGTTTCTGGGATGGGGGTGACTGATAACAAATAACACCCATTCTGTATTATGTCATAATGTGGCTGAAACAATGGCATATTTTGTGATATTTATTGAGATAGAAAGATACAAGTGAGTTTGGGCAAGATATTTGGTCGGTTAGTGGCGGAGCCTAACGGCAGCGGCTCGACTACAGTCGTCTGTCTTTTTTTTAATTTTTGTCTTGTTAAATGTATGTCTTCAGTTAGTTTTTCGTATTTTTTTTAGCTGTATATATATGTGGGGGGTGGTGGGGGGGGGGGGGGGGGGGGGGCTGTGGGGGAAACCATTTTAAATCTCTTCCCTGTGGGGACCCGACTATTCCCTGCAGAACTGACATCGCGGAGCTGGCCAACTTCGGAGCGGGAAGAGCTTTGGTGGCGTGCGGCTGCGAGTTGGGAGTTCGGAGGCACCGGCCGCAGACCCGGTGGACGGGAACATCGGGAGCTCCAAGACCGCTTTTCCGAGCTCCGCAACGGCGACTTCTCCCGCTGGAATCGCGGGTTTAAGGACATGGAGCCGAGGCCTAACATCACCCGGCGTGGCCAAAACGGCCTCAGGACTTAACATCGCCCACCGGGGGCTTTAACATCGGAGCCCCAGTTTGCCTCAACACTGCAGTTGGACTGCTGGTCGACGGGAGAAGGAACAAAGGGAAGAGATAAAGACTTTGTCTTCCATCACAGTGAGGAGATGTTGGAGACTCACTGTGATGGATGTTCATGTAAACTGTGTTAAGTGTGGGTCTTGGATTGTGTTTGTAATGTAAAAAACTGTAGAAATGATATTTCGTTCAAACCTAGGTTTGAATGACAATAAATTGCATTCTATTCTATATTATCTTGCAACATTCTGTATGTCTGATAGATATTGTGAAATGGAACGCAGAAATTATGGGAGGATTACATAAAACTACAATTCAAAGGTAATGAATATACAGAGTATTCTTATTTCCATCATGAACATACAATAGTGATATAGCACACCAGGCCCTACTACGGCAAACTCACGAGCTACCACGGTATGACTACGTGTTAAAAAGTATCACATTTTTACATCCTGAGTATATTTTACTCGTGGACATTTTTCAACATGTTGAAAAATCATCACGAGTTACCACGTTTCCCAAGTACCTGCCATTAGCGCTAAGAAATGGCATGTTGGCCTTTATAACAAGAGGAATCGAATATAGGAGCAAAGAGGTCCTTCTGCAGTTGTACAGAGTTCTAGTGAGACAGCACCTGGAGTATTGTGTGCAGTTTTGGTCCCCTAATTTGAGGAAGGACATTCTTGCTATTGAGGAAGTGCAGCGTAGGTTTACAAGGTTAATTCCAGGATGGGACTGTCATATGCGGAGAGAATGGACCAGCTGGGCTTGTACAGTCTGGAGTTTAGAACGATGAGAGGGGATCTCATTGAAACATATAAGATTGTCAAGAGCTTGGACAAGCTAGAGGCAGGAAACAATTTTTCTCAGACTGGTGAGTCTGTGGAATGCTCTGCCTCAGAGGGCGGTGGAGGCAGGTTCTCTGGAAGCTTTCACGAGAGAGCTAGATAGGGCTCTTAAAAATAGCAGAGTCAGGGGATATGGGGAGAAGGCAGGAACGGGGTACTGATTGGGGATGATCAGCCATGATCACATTGAATGTATGTGATATGAAAGTGAATTAGGTGAATGAGGGTTGAGATGGAGGGGGTCGGCCGGGGATCATCCAGCTCAAGAGTGGGTCAGTGGGCGGTGGAGCTTACTCCATATGTCAGGGCGAGTAACCTCAAATGATCCCTTGTTCGCACTGACACAGGAGTAAGTTCCACTGCCCGCTGTGATGTTATCCATCACCCACTGACCCACTCCGCTCTATGATCTTTGCTCTTGCGCTGGTCCCCTCACTGTTCAGAGGGAGAGCACTGCCAGAAGTGAGCGGGCCGGCAGAAGGCGTTGAGATGGCAGTCGGTTCCGCTGTCCGGTGATGGAAGCCGCTCGTAGCCACGCGAGCTGCTTCCCTCCCCGGCCACAATGCAGTGGCTCCGTGCCCGGAGTGCCGCGGCAGTGGTGAGTGAGTGTTACTGGCATGAACCCGAACCCCTCCTTCTCAACGCTCCCACAACTTTATCCCTGGCTAGACTCCCCACACACTGTGAAAGGAACTCTCCCCCGAATTGTCATGTTACTCACGACACGTGACTCATTTATAATTATTTATATTTCTACGAAAACTTTTCCCAACTGGGTCCCGCACCTCCCAAGGCCGGCCCTGCCTCTGCCTGTGTCCCGGCAGCTACAATTTCATTCTCCGTCTGCGGTCCAGCAGCAACTACAATTCAAACGCGATACACAGAAATGCTTTATCGACAAATCCAGTAGGCCACTTAAACCTCTCACCAGTGGACAGGTGGTTCGCCTCCAGACCAACAAGGGCTATTCCTGTATGGGTCACGTCTACGGCGCTGCCAATGAACCACGCTCCTACCTGGTTGAAGCGGGTGGAGCCAGCTACAGACGCAACCGTCAACAAATCCTTCCAGTGAAGGAACCGTGTCCTGCGACTCTGTATCCAGATGTTTGGCATTTTTTATACCCTCCCACTACCGGTTCTGCTGCTCCACTATCACAGACCATTGCCCCTGCGGTGTTTGGTGCCATGCTCGCCTATCTCACCGCCTCCCCTCCCTGGCGGGTCCCCGGTGACGGTTTCCTCCCCGGTAACTTCCCCAGTGAAAGAGGAAAAGAGGTTTTGTGCCGCACACGTGCCGGACGGGTCTGCAGTCCATCCATTAGATACGGTAATACGGTGTACCATGACACCCAGGTCTCGTTGCATCTCCCCTTTTCCTAATCGGCCAACATTCAGATAATAGTCTATTTTCCTGTTTTTGCCACCAAAGTGCTTAACCTCACATTTATCCACATTATACTGCATCTGCCATGCATTTGGCCACTCACCCCGCCTATCCAAGTCACCTTGCAGCCTCCTAGCATCCTCCTCACAGCTAACATTCTGAAATGGACCCGTTTACTCCTACTCTTTGCTTCCTGTCTGCCAGTCAGTTCTCTATCCACATCAATACTGAACCCCCAATACTGTGTGCTTTAAGTTTGTATACTAATCTCTTATGTCTCCAGAAGGTCTAGGGGTGGCACGCACACCCCCATCCATATTAATGGGATGGGGGTGGAGCGTGTTTCCAACTTCAGGTGTCTGGGGGTCAACATCTCCGATGACCTCTCTTGGACCCACAATACCTCAACACTGATCAAGAAGGCTCACCAGCGTCTCTTCTTCCTGAGGAAGTCCATCTGTCTCCTCAGATTCTGGTGAACTTCTACCGCTGCACCATCGAGAGCATCCTTACTAACTGTATCACAGTATGGTATGGCAACTGCTCTGTCTCCGACCGGAAAGCACTGCAGAGGGCGGTGATAACAGCCCAACGCATCACCGGTTCCTCACTCCCCTCCATTGAGTCTGTCCAGAGCAAGCTATGTCTGCGAAGGGCGCTCAGCATCGTCAAGGACTGCTCTCACCCCAACCATGGACTGTTTAACCTCCTCCCATCCGGGAAGCGCTACAGGTCTCTCTGTTGCCGGACCAGCAGGTTCAGGAACAACTTCTTCCCTGTGGCTGTTACCATACTTAACTCTGCACCTTGGTGATTGCCAGTTAACCCCCCCCCCCCCCCCCCCCCCCCCCCCCCCCCCCCCCCCCCCCCCCCCCCGGACACTCCTTCCCCCAGTGACTGATCTCCTCCCCCCCCCCCCCGAAAATTGCATTACTGCTACTGTATATCCAGCAGCATGTCCGTTTATCCCCACTTTTTTTGTTTTTTTAGTATTTTAAAATGTATGTTTTTAATGTTTCTCTGTGTGTCTTGTGTGGGAGGTGGCGTGGGGGGGGTAAGGGGGAAATCACTTTGGTCGCCTCCTCCATGGAGAGGCAACATTTTCCATGTCGCCTCTCCCGTGGCCTAACATCGAGGATCAGGCGGCCGGAGGGGAGCGCTCTGTTTCGCTGGCCCGCGGCTGACGGCAGCCTGAAGCCGCGTGTCTACAGAACTCCAGCTGGTGCAGTGTCCGCAGCCTGGGATCCCTCGTGGGGACCCGGGGGAAGAAAAGCTCCAACTGCCGGCACGCAGCCTACTTCTACCGCGGGCGCAGCGGCGACTTACCAACAGGGGCGTGGTCCCTCGCCAGGGATCCCTGGAGGGGAGCTTCGATTGCCGGCCCTGCGGTCTGCGGTGCTTCTGGCTGCGGCGCAAACTTAAAACCTTCAACTGCCGGCCTGCGGCCTACACCAACTTGAAAGCCGCGGTCTCCAGTGGGGAGGCACCGATTCAGGACTTACCTGGACTTGTTACCTCGTCTGCACATCTGGACGCCCGCAGCGACGGCTGCGGAGGATTGAGGTCCTGACCACGGGGGAAATGGCCAATTTTTGTGCCTTCCACCACAGTGATGAATGCTGTGGTGGATGTTTGTGTTACATTTTTTGGTGTGTATTTGTGTGTTCTTTATCATTGTACCGCTGCTGGCAAATTCATTTCACTTGCACTTTATGTGCAATGTGACGATTAAAACTGATTGTGATTGTGATATATATATTTTACTGTTCCATTATTCTGTGTTTGCACTTTTGGATGAGATGTGAACTGCATTCCGTTGTCTCTGTACTTGTACATCGCACAATGACAATAAAGTTTGAATCTGAATCTGATCTGATATTACCAAGGGCTTGCCTACGCCATTCAGTATGAGTAGCTGCTAGAAACTGTAATGTCCAGCAGACCAATGCTGTAAGTGGACTTTAACAAACGTGTTGTATCTTGATGTGTGTTTGACTCGACTCATTACAGTCAGGGTCTGATGGAGATTCTTCATCTATAATCAGAACCAGATTATAAATAATTCCTTTGCCTGGAGCTAGGGCCTGTTCATCAGTGGACCACTCACCAATAGTCAGGGCTTGATCATCAAAGGGTCCTTCACTTGTCAACAAGGTCGGTTGAAAAGGAGATTCTTCGCTTGTAGCCAGGGACTGCAGGGATAATTCAACGGGTCAGCCAGCGTCTCTGGTGATCGTGGATGTTTATATGAAGGGTCTCGACTGGAAACGTAACCTATCCATGTCTCCAGAGATGCTGCCTGGCCTGCTGAGTTACTCCGGCATTGCGTCTTTCATTGCGTATATGTCAGGAAGTCGTGTTACGCCGCCTCCACCCACCCCTACTCTTCCCCTGCCCATCCCCTCCTCCCTCCATCTCCTCTACCGCTCCTCCCACCCTATCCTCTAACCCTCTCTTTTCCCACCCTCTCCTCCTTCCAGCCGCTCCTCCACCCTAATCCCCCTCATCCTTCTCTGCATCCTCCTCTTGCTCCCTCTCCTGCTCTCACTCCTTCCTCCTCCCAACCCCCCACTTCCTTCGCTTGTCTCTTCCACCCCTCCACCACCCCCTTCACCCCCCCCCCCCCCCCCCCTCCTTCAATGGTGTTGATCCAGGGACCTTTCTCCCTTCCCTATGGAGTAGAAGTGGAGAGAGACATGAGCGGCAGCAAGCTGGAGTTTTAATGCTGACTGGGGGAGATGGTCGACTAGAGAGGGAGAGGGAGGGGCGGGAGGGGGGAGGGGAGGACAGGACAGGAGAGGGGAGGGAGGGCGGGAAAGTGAAGGGAGAGGGTGGGGGAGCGGAAGGGGAAGGATGGGAGGGGGGAGTGGGCTCACTCGGCACCCTCCTCGGGGGGGCGGGCGGGCGGGCGGGAGTACGGGAGGGGTCAGCGGGAGGCTCTCTGCGCGCCCGGAGCCGCCGGTGGTGGAGTAGCCCCCGAGCCTGGTCCAGGCCCCCGAAGTAGAGGGTGGCCCAGAACTCGCCGTCGCCCTCGGGCACCTCCATCAGCTGGTTGTCCGTCACCTCCGGGGGCCGCAGCAGGCCGGGGTACAGGATGGCGAAGAGGGCACGATCAGCGGGTGCGGGAGGTGCCTGGCGGTGGGACAAGCGGTCACCGGGCAGAGGGCTGCCACCTGTAGTCACGTCCCATGCACCGAGAGACTCTCTGCCTGTAGTCACGTGCCGTGCAATGGGAGACCACACGCCTGTAGATACGCCCCGAACACCGGGAGACCATCTGCCTGTAGTTGGGGCATGTGCACCAGGAGACCATCTGCCTGTAGTTGGGGCATGTGCACCAGGAGACCATTTGCCAGTAGTTGGGGCATGTGCAACTGGAGACCATCTGCCTGTAGTTGGGGCATGTGCACCAGGAGACCATTTGCCAGTAGTTGGGGCATGTGCACCAGGAGACCATTCGCCAGTAGTCGGTGCCTGTGCACCAGGAGACCATCTGCCTGTACTCGTGTCCCGTGCAACTGGAGACTCTCCCCATGTAGTTGGGGCCTGTGCAACTGGAGACTCTCCCCCTGTAGTTGGGGCCTGTGCAACTGGAGACTCTCCCCCTGTAGTTGGGGCCTGTGCACCAGGAGACTCTCCCCCTGTAGTTGGGGCCTGTGCAACTGGAGACTCTCCCCATGTAGTTGGGGCATGTGCACCAGGAGACTCTCCCCCTGGAGTTGGGGCCTGTGCACCAGGAGACTCTCCCCCTGTTGTTGGGGCCTGTGCACCAGGAGACTCTCCCCATGTAGTTGGGGCCTGTGCAACTGGAGACTCTCCCCCTGTAGTTGGGGCCTGTGCACCAGGAGACTCTCCCCCTGTAGTTGGGGCCTGTGCAACTGGAGACTCTCCCCCTGTAGTTGGGGCCTGTGCAACAGGAGACTCTCCCCCTGTAGTTGGGGCCTGTGCAACTGGAGACTCTCCCCCTGTAGTTGGGGCATGTGCAACTGGAGACTCTCCCCCTGTAGTCGGAGCCTGTGCACGGGGAGACCATCTGCCTGTACTCACGTCCCATGCACCGGGAGGCTCTCCCCCTGTAGTCCCATCCTGTGCACCGGGTGACCATCTGCCTGTAGGCAGGGCCCGTGCAATGAGAGACCACGCACGTGTAGTCAGTGCCTGTTCATCAGGGTTTTCTTTACCTGTGGCGGGGGCCTGCATAACTGGAGAGTATTTGCTTGTAGCCTGGGCCTGTTCCTCAAGGAAATTTTCAACTGAAGTAAGGACAGCAGATTGTACATCTGCAGTCGGAGCCTGTTCATCAGGGGGCTCCTCGCCTACAGTCAGTGCCCGTTGGTCAGAGTATTCATTGCCTGTTGTTGGGGCTTGTTCATCGGGGTATTGTTTGTCTGTAGTTGGGGCTTGTTTGTCAGGGGGTTCTCCACCTACAGCCTGTACAAGTTCATCAGGGGACTCTTCGCCTTCAGTCAATGCCCATTCAAATGGAGATTCGTCACCTGTAGCCTGGGCCCATTCAATTGGAGATTCTTCGCCTGTTGCCAGGGCCCAATTGATTGGAGACTCTTTGCCTGTAGTCAAGGGCTCTGGATTTGGAAATTGTTTGCCTGTAATCAGAGCTTGTTCACTTGGAGTCCGGCTCTGTTTATCATGGGGTTGTTCACCTGTAGTCTGTTCCTGTACAATTGGGGAGACTTTGCCTGTATCCAGAGCTAATTCATAAAGAAATCCTTCACTTGTAGTAAAGGACCATTCAGAAGATTCTTTGCCTGTAGTCAGCACCTGTTCATCAGGGAATTCTTTGCATGTAGGGAGAGCCTGCTCATCTGCATTCATGGCTTCTTCAGCAGGGGATTCCTTGCCTGTTGTCTGAGTTTGTTCTTCATGGGTTTCTTTGCCTGTTGGCGATGCCTGGTCTTCTGTGGACATGGCTTCTTCATCAAGGGATTCTTTGCCTGTCATCAGAGCCTGTTCATCGTGGGATTCTTTACCTGTAGCCGAAGCCTGTTCATCGTAGGATTCTTTGCCGACACCCGGGGCCGATTTCTGAAGGGATTCATCACCTGTAGATAGCGCCTTATCATCGGGGGAATCATCACCTGTTGTCAGGTCCTGTTTGGCTGGGGATTCTTCACCTGTAGTCAGGGTCTGTTCATGAATTGATACTTCACCTGCAGGCAGGGTCTGTTTTAATGGAGTGTCACCTATAAACAGAACGAGTTTATAAATGATTCCTTTGCCTGTAGGTAGCACTTGTTCATCAGAGGATCCTTCGCTTGTCAACAAGGTTGGTTGATAAGGAGATTTTTCTGTAGCCAGGGTTTGCTCATCCAGGGATTCTTCGCCTATTGCCAGGGCTTGCACATTAGGAGATTCTTCGTCTGTATCCAGGGTCTCCTCATCAAGAGATTCTTCGCCTGTAGCCAGGCCCTGAATATCATGAGATTGTTTGCCTGTAGCCAGGGTCTTCTCATCAGACGGTTCTTCACCTGTAGCCAGGCCCTGCACATCAGGAGATTCTTCGCCTGTAGCTAGGCCCTGCCCATCAAGCAATTCTTCGCCTGTAGTCAGGGTCTGCTCACCAGCGGGTTCTTTGCCTGTAGTCAGAGTCTCCTCGTCAGGAGATTGTTCGCCTGTAGCCAGGTTCTCCTCATCAGGGGATTGTTCGCCTGTAGCCAAGGTCTGCTCATCAGGAGATTGCTCACATGTAGCCAGAGTCTCCTCGTCAGGAGATTGTTCGCCTGTAGCCAAGGTCTGCTCATCAGGAGATTGCTCACATGTAGCCAAGGTCTGCTCATCAGGAGATTGCTCACATGTAGCCAGGGTCTCCTCATCAGGAGTTTGTTCGCCTGTAGCCAGGGTCTCCTCATCAGGAGATTCTCCGCCTGTAGCCAGGATCTGCTCATCAGTGGGTTCTTTGCCTGTAAACATGGTCTCCTGATCAGGAGATTGTTCACCTGTAGCCAGGATCTCCTCATCAGGAGATTCTTCTCCTGTAGCCAGGATCTGCTCATCAGTGGGTTCTTTGCCTGTAACCAGAGTCTCCTCATCAGGAGATTGTTCGCCTGTAACCACGGTCTCCTCATTGGGAGATTCCTTTCCTTTAGCCAGGGTCTGCTCATCAGGAGCTTGTTCACCTGTAGCTACGGTCTCCTCATCAGGAGATTCTCCGCCTGTAACGAGGGTCTCCTCATCAGGAGATTCTCCGCCTGTAACGAGGGTCTCCTCATCAGGACATTCTTCACCTGCAGCCAGGGCCTGCTCATCAGGTGTTTGTTCACCTGTAGCTGGGGTCGGCTCATCAGATTCTTCACCTGTAGCCAAGGTCTGATCATCATAGTGTTCTTCGTATGCTGTCATTGCTTGTACACCTGTAGGTTGTTCGCCTGTATACATAGACTGTTCGCCTGAAGATTCTTCACCTGTAGTCAGGGCAGATCTACCTGTATCCTCTTCACTGTATGCTACGGAATATTCACCTGGAGCCCCTTTGCCTATTGTTGGAGCCTGATGAAGCCACAATTTCATCAGCACCTGTTCACCTGGAAGTACCATGCCTGAATTCACTCCCTGTTGAAATGAAAAGTTGTTGCCTGTAGCTGGGGGCTGTTCTAATGCAGACAATACTTGTTCTTCAGAGAATCTGGCACCTGTGGTCAGAGCCTGTTCAACTAGAGCTCCCTTGTTTGTATTTATCATCTGTTGACCAGTAAAAGATTCACCTGTAGTTAGTGTCTGTTCCCCTGCAGATTCTTCATCTGCAGTCAATGCCTGTTCACCCATGGATTCCTCATCTGTAGTTAATGCCTGGTCAACGATAGATTCATCATCTGTATTTAGAGCTTGTTCAATAGATTCTTTGCCTGTAGTTAGTGTCTCTTCAGCTGTAGATTCTTCACCTGTAGTTAATGCTTTGTCACCCATAGATTCATCACCCGTAGTTAGTGTGTGCTCACCCTTAGGTTCTTTGACTGTACTTAGTACCTGTTTGCCAGTAGATTCTTCCCCTGTAGTTAATGTCTGTTCATCCGCAGATTCTTCACCTGCAGGTAGTGCCTGTTCACCTGTAAATTCACCACCTCTAGTCAGTGCCTGGAGATTCTGCGCATCCGCAGTACCTGTAGATTCACCACCTGTCATCAATGCCTGTTCACCTGTAGAATCTTCACCTGTAGTTAGTGTCCATTCATGTGTAGGTTCTTTGCTTGTAATTGGCTTATATTCACCTGAAGATTCTTCACCTGTAAATAGCGTCTGTCCATCCATAGATTCTTCACCAGTTATTAGTGCCCGTTCCCCCATAGATTCTTTGCCTGTGGTCATTGCCTGTTCATGCGTAGTAGTTAATGCCATGCAACCTATAGATTCTTCACGTGTAGTTAGTACCTGTTCAGCCATAGGTTCTTCATCTGTAGTTATTGCCTGTTCATCTGCAGATTCTTCGCCTGTTGTTATTGCCTGTTCATCCGCTGATTCTTCTCCTGTCATTATTGCCTGTTCATCCGCAGATTCTTCGCCTGTTGTTAGTGCCTGTTCATCCGCAGATTCTTCACCTATCATTATTGCCTGTTCATCTGCAGATTCTTCACCTGTAGTTAGTGGCCAATCAACTGTAGATTCTTCACCTATAGTTATTGCCTGTTCACCTGTAGATTCGTCACCTGTAGTTAGTGGCCATTCAACTGTAGATTCTTCATCTATAGTTAGTGCCTGTTCACCTGTAGATTCTACACCTGTAGTTAGTGCCTGTCCACCTGTAGATTCTTCACCTGGTGTTAATTCTTGTTCATCGGCAGATTCTTCGCCTGTTGTTAGTGGCCGTTCAACTGTAGATTCTTTCACTATAGTTATTGCCTGTTCATCTGCAGATTCTTCGCCTGTTGTTAGTGCCTGTTCATCCGCAGATTCTTCACCTGTCATTATTGCCTGTTCATCCGCAGATTCTTCTCCTGTTGTTAGTGCCTGTTCATCCGCAGATTCTTCGCCTGTTGTTAGTGCCTGTTCATCCGCAGATTCTTCGCCTGTTGTTAGTGCCTGTTCATCTGCAGATTCTTCTCCTGTCATTATTGCCTGTTCACCTGTAGATTCTTTACCTGTAGTTAGTGCCTGTTCACCTGTAGATTTTATACCTGTAGTTAATGCCTGTCCATCCACGGAGTCTTCACCTGTACTTGGCGCCTGTTCACCCATAGATTTATCATCTGTTGTTAGTGTCTGCTCATGTGTAGATCCTTCACCTGTCATTATTGCCTGTTCATCTGCAAATTCTTCACCTGTAGTTAGTGCCTGTTCATCTGCAAATTCTTCACCTGTAGTTAGTGCCTGTTCACCTGTAGATTTTATACCTGTAGTTAATGCCTGTCCATCCACGGAGTCTTCACCGGTACTTGGCGCCTGTTCATCCATAGATTTATCATCTGTTGTTAGTGTCTGCTCATGTGTAGATCCACCTGTCATTATTGCCTGTTCATCTGCAAATTCTTCACCTGTAGTTAGTGCCTGTTCATCTGCAAATTCTTCACCTGTAGTTAGTGCCTGTTCATCTGCAGATTCTTCACCTGTCATTAGTGCCTGTTCATCTGCAAATTCTTCACCTGTAGTTAGTGCCTGTTCATCTGCAAATTCTTCACCTGTAGTTAGTGCCTGTTCATCTGCAAATTCTTCACCTGTAGTTAGTGCCTGTTCATCTGCAGATTCTTCACCTGTCATTAGTGCCTGTTCATCTGCAGATTCTTCACCTGTCATTAGTGCCTGTTCATCTGCAGATTCTTCACCTGTAGTTAGTGCCTGTTCACCACTAGATTCTTCGCCGGTAGTTTGTGCTTGTTCATCCGCAGATTCTTCACCTGCAGGTAGTGCCTGTTCATCCGCAGATCCTTCACTGGTAGTTAGTGTCTGATCACCAGTAGATTCTTCACCTATAGTTAGGAATTGTTCACCTGCAGTTTTTTTCCCTGCAGTTAGCACCTTCTCACCGATAGATTCTTCACCTTTAGTTATCAGCTGTTCTATTCCAGATTCCGTACTTCTAGTCAGGTGGTGGTGCAATGCAAATTCCTTGCCTGTCTCTTGGGGCTGTGTGGGGTGTGATTGTTTACCTGTTGGCATGGTCTGTAGAAGGGTCAATGGGTGCATTGTGACCAGGATGTCTTCATATGGAGTGTCCTCAAACATGCTGACAGACTCGGGTACAGACACACGACGCACACTCAACACATGTGGCAAAGGAGGCTGCATGTGTTCAAACGGCTGTTCCTCACCCAGTGGAGGATCTTCACCTGTCTCTACCGCATTTTCCAGTAGAGATTTTGCCTCTGTGGTCAGTGCCTGTTCCAATGGAGAATCTCTGTGTATCGTCAGGGACTGTTCGTGAGATTGCTCACCTGTACTCAGAGGCTGTTCCAATGGAGATTCTTTGCCTTCGGTCAGGAGTTGTTCAAATTGAGACACTTCGCCTGTGGTTAGAAAATGGTCAAAAGGGAAGTCAATAGTTGCAGTGTGGAGGCGGTCTGATGGAGATTTGTTGCCTGTAGCCAGGGACTGTTTAAATGGCGTTTCTTCATCTGTTGTTAGGAAATGGTCAAATGGAAAGTCAAGTGAAGCGGTCAAAGGGCGGTCCAATGGGTACAGCATTCCTGTAGCAGCCGACAGCTCCAGGAGGGACTCGTCGGCAGTGTTGGGTGGCTGTTCAAACAGGGATTCTTCGCCAGTAGCCAGAGACTGCTTGAAGGGTGATTCTTCCACATTCAGGGTGTAGTCCAATGGCACATCGCTACCTGTAGTTAGTGGGTGGTCCATGCTTGCAGCCTCCGCCTCCGCCTCCGCCTCTGCCAGCTGGTCTTCGACTGTAGTTATAATATCCTCAAGGACGGACTCCACACCTGTTTCCTGTTGGACTGTAGACCACTGGCCTGTGGTCGCGGAACGGACCAATGGATATTCCACGCTTGTAGCTAGCGTCAGTTCCAGGAGAGATTCTTCACCTGTGGTTACGGCATCTTCAAATGGCGACTGATTGCCTGCAGTCAGGAAAATGTCCAATGGATACTCCAACCCTTTGGTAAAAGGGTATGTAGCCACTGCCAGCTCCAACGTATACTCCCCGCTTGCTGCTGTGTTCACTTCCAATGGTTGTTTGCCGGTACCCAAGAAATAGTCCAAGGGGAAGTCGGAGCCGGCAGTGATGGGGCGATCTAATGGGTAGGCCATGCCTGTGACTTGCGTCAGCTCCAACAACGACTCGTCGCCTGTATATGAGCTGGATTCCACCGGAGATGCTCCTTCCATTTGCATGAAGAGATCGAGGGGGAAGTCGTACCCTGTGGTGAGTGGACGGTTCAGGGGGTGCACCCCGCCTGGCATTGGTGTCAGCGCCAGGAAAGACTCTTCTGCCAGGGGTGGACGCCTGCCTTCACGCCTGCCTTCAGTCCCGCCCTCTGCCCGCGGCGATTCTTCGCCTGTACTCTCCCAGAGAGACTCCTCGCTGGACACTTGGTGTTGCTCAGGCGTCTCCTCACCGCCTGTAGCGGGCGGCTGTTGCGGGACAGCATCCACACTGCCGGTGGGCAGGGCCGGTCTCGGTGGTATCTCTCCGCCTGTAGGTGAGCCCATGTCACTGGGCAGGGCTGGTCTCGGTGGTATCTCTCCGCCTGTAGGTGAGCCCTGAGCACCAGGCAGCACTGGCCTTGGTGGTACCTCTCCGTCTGTAGGGGTGCCCTGGGCATTGGGCAGGACCGGTCTTGGTGGCACCTCACTGCCTGTCGGGGTGCCTTGGATACTGGGCATGGGTTGGACACAAGCGGTGCTCTCCCTGGTGGTGATGGAGGCCCAGGACAGCGACTGGCCGCCCTCGGCAGGCCTGTCCGGGGCGAGGAGCCCTGGGCGGAAGGGGTCAGGGATTGGGGGCTCCCCGGGAGCGGCGAGGGGAGGGGGGCTGTCCGTGCCAGGAATGTCCAGGCTGGGCACGGAGGAGACCCTCCGCACCGCTCGCCGGCCTTCCCAGGAGCCGGCCCCCCCGGACCCCTCCCCCTCCTCCTCCTCCTCCTCCTCCTCTGCCCACCCCCGCTGCACGGCCCCCACCCACAGCAGCCGGTCCTCCCCCGAGGACTCGCGGGGGCCCAGGCTGGAGGAGCGCTGGTCCCGGGTGTAGATGGTCAGGATCTCGCCCCAAGCGGACGATTGCTCCCGGCTCACCCCTCCCCCGGCCGGCACTTCGCCTCCCCCTGCCTGCGCCCCCAGACCCAGGCTTGCTCCCCGCGACAGCTTGGCCCCCGCCTCCTGCCCCGGCTCCTTGGTGTCAGGGCCGAGTGCGTAGGGTTCTGGACCTGGGGCAGCCGCATCCTCAGGCCCGGGTCCTGACGGGATGTCCCAGAAGCCTGACTCCTGCCTTGGGCCTACTGGTGAGCTGGCCTGGCTTTCCCTGGGGGATCCAGGGGCAGGCAATCCCCCCAGGGTAGGGCCATGCTCAGCGGCTGCAGGGATGCGGCCTGCTCCCTCCCTGGGCAGGGGTCTATCCACGGGACCCTGGTCAGGCTTCTCCGGAGCTCTCGGGCCATCTTCACGGGGTTCAGGGCCCGCCCGGGCAAGCCTGCTAGGTGGCGGTAGTCCCCAGAATGGCCAGTGGTCGGGCGATGGACTGCTGGGCAGGCTCCCCTCCAGCAGGGCCTCGCCACCGCGCGGGGAGTGGGGAGGGGGGATGCGTGGGCTGTGAGCGGCCAGAGGGCCGGGCTGAGCCGTCGGGGGCAGGCGGCGGGCCAAGGGGGGGTGGGGTGGATGGGAGCGCGGGTGAGGGGCAAGGGGGCGAGAGCCTCCGTCCTGCGGGCCAGGGGGGAAGGGCGTGGGACTGGCCAGGCCGGAGACTGGGGCTCGCTGCCCGGACTCCCTCCCTCCCCCTCTCCCTCCTCCTCTGCACCCCCTCCCTTCGACTCCTCCTGGGCCGACATCTGCGCCCGGATGTAGTAGTAACTGTCCGACAGAGCGTCGCCGCGACGTGGCCCCTGCAAGGGCTGGCCCTTCGGCCCATCGTCCCGCTGCGTGCGCCGAGACGAGCTCTAGAAGGAAGAGAGAGGGTGTGGGGAGTGGGTAAAAAGGTGCAAGCAAACCTACACTCATCAGTCCATATAACCATATAACCATATAACCATATAACAATTACAGCACGGAAACAGGCCATCTCGACCCTTCTAGTCTGTGCCGAACACATAATCTCCCCTAGTCCCATATACCTGCGCTCAGACCATAACCCTCCATTCCCTTCCCATCCATATAACTATCCAATTTATTTTTAAATGATAAAAACGAACCTGCCTCCACCACCTTCACTGGAAGCTCATTCCACACAGCTACCACTCTCTGAGTAAAGAAGTACCCCCTCATGTTACCCCTAAACTTCAGTCCCTTAATTCTCATGTCATGTCCCCTTGTTTGAATCTTCCCTACTCTCAGTGGGAAAAGCTTTTCCACGTCAACTCTGTCTATCCCTCTCATCATTTTAAAAACCTCTACCAAGTCCCCCCTTAACCTTCTGCGCTCCAAAGAATAAAGCCCTAACTTGTTCAACCTTTCTCTGTAACTTAGTTGCTGAAACCCAGGCAACATTCTAGTAAATCTCCTCTGTACTCTCTCTATTTTGTTGACATCCTTCCTATAATTAGGCGACCAAAATTGTACACCACACCAATTGTACACCACAATTGTACTCTGCTCCCACCCCATCCCTGCCTCGATAAATTAAGCCAGGTCCCTGGTGGAAGCAACCCGGCTCTTTGTCTTTCCAACCCTGCCTTGATACGTCCCGAGCGAGCAAGTGATGGCCGGAGGAAGGCACTGAGGCAATACCAGCTCACGGGGTACATGGAACAACGGGCAATTGGGTGGTGCCTTCAACCACACCCAGTAATGGGGCAATGGGGCTCCGGCGAAGTCCCTTTGGCTTCAGTACCGGAGTCCCGTGTCAACCTGATCACCATGTGTGAAGATGCCAACAAGGGTGGGGGTGCCAAATAGTAGAGGGAGCACAGGATACACATATGAATGAAAGGAAGTATTGAGGACAGAGGGACCTGTGGCTACTAAGATAGGACAAACCATGAATGGTGGAGTGTTGAGGAAGAGATGGTCCTTGGGTACATGAGTAGGCCGCACACTATGAATGAACGAGAGTAGTGAGGATCTGAGCGAGCCCTGGGTACAAGGATATGATTCAATGGTGGGGAGTAGGAACAGAGGGACCTTGGGATACATGGGTAGGACACACACCTTGAATGTTGGGAATTCTTGAGGAACAGCGAGATCACAGGGAACAAGTGTAGGGCACACACACACCATGAATGGAGGAGAGTATTGAGGAGCAGAGGGACCTCAGCGTACATGGGTAGGACACACAGGTGAATGGTGAGTAGTAGGGCAAGTAGGAACAGAAGACTGGGACTTTTAAAAGTCACCATTCACTCAATGAGGGCAGATTCTATTTTTGCAACTGAAGGGTCAGCTAGTCTTTGCAGTTGGTTACCAGGTCATTGTAGTTGAGCAACTGAAAGCAAGAACAGGACGTTTAAATGGGAATGACAGTTTGACAATATGGATAAAGTTGAAGGGAAGGAGAGTTGCAGCAGAGATTACCAAAGTCACCAGAATAAGAAATAGGACAGAGACTTTAGAAAGGGATAATTGCCATGCACTAGTGAGAGTGGCAATATGAGGACAGGACAGATGAGTGCGTGGCTGAAGAGTTTGTCCACTAGATGAGGATTCAGATCGTTGGACCTTTAGAATGTCTTCTGGTGCAGAGTGATGTGTACAAGTGGGGCGGGTACACATTTAGTGCCATGATTAGTGCTTGAAATTATAATGTGGCCATTACCGGCACTTGGTTGCGACAGGGACATGACTGGCAGCTCAACACGCCTGGGTTTTGATGTTTCAGACGTGACAGAGAATGGGGGAGGATCAGGAGGAGGGGAGCGAGGGTGAGTGGTGGGGGTGGTTGCAGGGTAAAAGTGGTGGAGCAGTTGCTTTACTAATCGGAGAATGTCATGCTGGTGTCAGAGAGGACATACTGGAAGGTACGTCTACTGAGGAATGATAGGGTGTGCTCAAAAATAAGAAGGGAGCAGTTACTCCAATGGGATTCAATTATTGGCCACTCATTAGCTGGCGTAAGATAGAGGATCAGAAATGTAGAGAGTATGGAAGGATTCAAGGTCTACAGGGTAGTTGCGGTGGGTGACTGTAAGGTCCACACAAAATGCTGAAGTAACTGTGCGGGACAGGCAGCATCTCTGGAGGGAAGGAATGGGTGATAATAGACAATAGGCGCAGGAGTGAGTAGGCCATTTGACCCTTCGAGCCGGCACCGCCATTCACTGTGACCAAGGCTGATCATGGTGTTTTGGGTCAAGACCCATTCCTTCTCTCCAGAGATGCTGCCTGTCCCGCTAAGTTACTCCTGCATTTTGTGTCTATCTTCGATTTAAACCAGCATCTGCATTTCTTTCCTACTGAACTTTCCCAATATTGGCACTTACTCAGGCCAAAATTATTTGACAGGGCAGAATTTGTTAGGTGTATCCAAAAAGGGTCCCACAAACAGTATGTGAATGATTTGCTGAGAGACCATGCTGAACCTTGTATTGGGAAACTAGCCGAGCAGGTGACTGGTGTTACTGTGGAAGAGGATGTTGGAGATAATGATGATAACTCTATAAATGGTTTTTGAATAGGGACGGGTTGTTAGCGGATGGATGTTGGGCGAATTTACTTAATTGAGGCAATGCAGATTACGATGTTATTCGGCAGGAGCTAGGGTGGATAGATTTGGGGCAGTTGTTGTTGCGTAAATCCACAGATGACACGTGGGAGTAATTTAAAGGATCAGGATCAGCTTGGTGCCGTAAAGAGGAGGAATAAAGATGATAAGGCACGGGGATAGTGGATGACTAACAAGGTTGTAAACATGGTCAGGAGGAAAAGGGAAACGTATGCCATGTTTAAGGTGGCATCAGAAGGGGTTTATGAGGAATATAAAGCAAGTAGGAAAGAGGGTTTCAGCTACTTTTGTCACGTCTCCCCTCAACTGCCATCGTTCCAGAGATAATAATCCAACCTCTCCCTTTCCAGCTGAAACTCTCTAATCCAGGCAACGTTCTGGTAACAATCCTCTGCATCCTCTCCAAACCATGTTCTGTAATGGGCCAACCAGAACTGCATGCAATCCTCTTAATGCAGCCAAAGACGTGTAGAGCTGCACCTTGACTTCCTGACTCTTCAATTCAATGCCTCTAGCAATAAAGGCAAGCATACATTATGCCTTCTTCGCTGCCAACTTACTTGTGTTTCCACCTTCTATGGGCTAGGAATTTGGGCTCCAATTTGGGCTCCGTCAATGCTGTTTACGGCCCTGCCATTAATTGTATGGTTTCCTCTGAAATGTAACCTCCCAAAGTGCAATACTTCAAATTTGTCAGGGTAAACTCCATCTGCCATTTCTCCGCCCATTTCCACAGCTGACCTATATTCCGTTGTATCTTCTGACACTGTCTGCAACTCTTACAATGTTGGTGTTGTCAGCAAACTTATTCAACATCCCATCTACATTTACGTCTAGGTCATGAATATATATATATATATCACAAACAGGAGAGGTCCCAGATCCCTACGGACTCCACTGGTCGCAGCCCTCCAGCCAGAATATCTTCCTTCCACCACAATCCTATGGCTTTTATGAATAAGCCAGTTCCAGATCCATATGACCAAGTCAAAGATTCATAGTCATACAGCGTCGAATCAGGCCCAACTTGCCACACTGGCCAACATGTCCCAGTACACTAGTCCCACCTCCCCGTGTTTGGCTCATTCCTTCCAAGCCTGTTCTATCCATTTACCTGTCTCACTGTTTCTTAAATGTTGATCTTGGTCCCTGCCTCAACTACTTTGTCTAGCTGCTCATTCCATACACCCACTACTCTTTGTATTAAAAAGTTCAGATTCCTGTTACATCTTTTCCCCTTCACCGTAAACCAATTTCCACTGGTCCTCGATTCAAATATTCTGGGCACAAGACTGTGCATCCAGCCTGATCTATTCCTCTCATGATTTTATACACCTCTACAGGATTACCCCTCGTCCTCCTGTGCTCAAGGAATAGGGTTCCATCCTACTTAACCTCTCCCTATATGATTCCCTAAGGCATCGTGGATCTCATACATTTTAATTATCTGGATCAGCCTAGATTTAGGAGACCTTATCAAATGCCTTACTAAAATCCATGTGTACAGCATCCATCGCCCTACCTTTATCAATCTCCTTCTTCGTCCCCTCAATAAACAGAATCGTTAGTAAGACATGAACTGCCATGTACAAAGCCGTGCTGACTTTCCCTAATTAGACCATCCTATCTCAAATAATTCTCTCCAATAGTTTCTCTACCACTGACATGGGGCTCACCATCTTATAATTCGTTGGATTATCTCTACTTTGCTTTGTAAACAAAGGAACAACATTGACCACTCACCAGTTCTCCAGGATCTTCTCTGTGGCTAGAGAAGAAACAAAGATCCTCGCCAAGGCTCTCCCAATCTATTCTTGCTTCCTTGCTTCCCTCAATATCCTGGCAATAGATCCCATCAGGCCCTGGGGACATGCACCTTAATGCTCTTCAAGAGCCTCAGCACTACTTCCTCTCGATCTCAAACTGCCCTTGTGTCCTGTATTCCCCACACTAATCTCGCTGTCCTCCAAGTCCTTCTCCTTGGTGAATACAGGTACTTTTCATCACCACACCTCACCTACAGGCTTTGATTCTACACCTCGCCTCACCTACATACTTTGATTCCAAGCATAGGTGATCCTTTAATCCTGACCAGTCCTAAGGTCTCCCGAGTCACTTGTTAATTTTTCACCTTCGTATGAAAAGCCTTAATCTGATTCACCAATGATATTTCACCAATCACTTGAATTTTGATCTACTTGCTTTATATTTCTTATCAGCCCTGTCTGATGCCACCCTGGCATATGCTTCCGTTTTCCTCCTGACCAAGTGTACAAACTCCTTGGCCATCTACAGTTCCCTTATCTTGCTGACCTTATCCCTCCTCTTTACTGCACAATGCTGATCCTGCACGTTTATCAGCTGACTTTTAAATGACTCCTATGTCACCTGTGGATTTACCCAATAACAACTGCTCGCAATCTACCCTTCTTAGCTGCTCCCTAATGATATTGTAATCTGTCTTGCCCCAATTAAATACCTTCCCCCAGCATCCAGACCTGTCCCTCTTCAAAACAATTTCAAAACCTATGGCATTGTGATCGCTGTCTCCAGATTCTTCTTCCGTAGCAACACCAGTCACCTGGCCAGGCTAGTTTCCCATCACCAGGCCCATTATGGTACCTCTTCAAGTTGGACTATCCACATACTGTTTAAGCAAAGCAACTCCTCCACCTCTTTTACCCTCCCCCCACCATCTCATCTGAGGCAATGAAACCCAGGCACATTGAGCTGCCTTAGGCAAGTTGAGCTTTCATTCCCAAACGGGTAATTTGCCAGTTCAGTCAGTAGTAAGGAAGGCAAATGCAGTGTTAACATTCTTTTCAAGAGGGCTAGCATGAGAAAGCAGGGATAATAATGCTGAGGCTTCAGAAGGCACTGGTCAGACCACATTGGGAATATAGTTAGCAGTGTTGGGCCCCACATCTGTGGATGGATGTGTTGGCATTGGAGAGGGTATAGAGGAGGTTTCCAAGAACGATCCAAGAGTCATACTCATAGAGTGATACAGTGTGGGAACAGGCCCTTCAGCCCAACTTGCCTACACTGGCCAACATGTCCCAGCTACACTAGTCCCACCTGCCTGTGTTTGCTCCATATCCCTCCAAACCTGTCCTATCCATATACCTGTTTAACTGTTTCTTAAACGTTGGGATATTCCCAGCCTCAATTACCTCCTCTTGCAACTTGCTCCAAACACCCACCACCCTTTGTGTGAAATAGTTCCGCCTCAGATTCCTATTAAATATTTTCCCTTTCACCTTAAATCTATGTCCTCTGATCCTCGATTCCCCTACACTGGACAAGAGACTCTGTGCATCTACCCGATCTATTCCAGTCATGATTTATACACCTCTATAAGATCACGCCTAAGCCTCCTGCGCCTCAAGGAATAGTCCCAGCCTCCTCAACCTCTTCAGACCCTCTAGTCCGGGCAATATCCTCGTAAATCCTCTCTGTACCCTTGCAAGCGTGACAACATTGTTCCAATAGCATGGTGCCCAGAACTGAACACAATACTTTTGACCACCTTATCGACCTTCAAGGAACCATGCAGGTGCACTGCTAGATCCCTCTGCTCTACAACACTCCCAGGAGGCCGACCATTGACTGTGTAGGTCCTGCCCATGTTAGGCTTCCCAAAATGCAACACCTCACATTTCTCAGTATTAAATTCCATCATCCTAAGAACAATTGAGTGAATGTATGATGAGCATTTGAAGACACTGGGCCAGTACTCGCTGAAGTTTAGAAGGATGAGGAGGGATCTAAGTGGAACCTATCAAAAGGATGTTTTCAGTAGAGTCTAGGATCAGAGGCCACAGCCTCAGAATAAAACAACTTATGTTTAGAAAGAAGTTGAGCAATAATTTATTTAGTCAAAGGGTGGTGAATCAATGGAATGTATTGCCAGAGAGTTTGTGGAGGCCAAATCATTGGGTATTTTTAAAGTGGAGATTGATAGATTCTTGAATAGTAAGGATGTCGAAAGTTATGAACCTATGATTCATTTTTGGAGCTGAAAGCAGTCAGCAATCTGGAGTTCCTTGTGGAAGACCAGAGAAAAGAAGAACACGGGCACTATTGAAGCAGCTGTGTGGAGGGGGCAAGTGTTGTAGTGTATAGAGGGGCAAGTGTTGTATAAAGGGGCAAGTGTTGTAGTGTATAGAGGGGCAAGTGTTTGTATAAAGTGGCAAATGTTGTAGTGTATAGAGGGGCAAGTGTTGTAGTGTATAGAGGGGCAAGTGTTGTAGTGTATAGAGGGGCAAGTGTTGTAGTGTATAGAGGGGCAAGTGTAGTGTATAGAGGGGCAAGTGTTGTGTGGAGGGGCAAGTGTTGTAGTGTATAAAGGGGCAAGTGTTGTGTATTGAGGGGCAAGTGTTGTGTGGGGGGGCAAATGTGTGTGGGGGGTGTGTGTAGGGGGCAAGTGTAAGGCTTCATTGAAAAGGATTACAGCTGGAAAAAGTAGGGTGTGTGAATTTTTATCTTTCTAAATCTTCCTTGGTCCATGGAGTAAAGATTACAGTTGGAGCAGGGATGGTGGGATAATGTAATGTCTGTGTCTCTTTCTTTCTTTCATACAACTTTATTAGTCTCGTGTATTAAAGATTACAGTTGGAGCATGGTCTGCTCCTCCTGCCAGATATATGAAGTCAGGGATAGCTCCAGTATTCCCGAGGTGCACCTGTGGGAGGTGCATCCAGCTGCAGCTCATTGCAGACCACGTCTGGACCAGCAGCTGCATGACCCCCGGATCATCCGGGAAACTGAGCATGTAATAGAGAGGAGTTAGTGGTCACACCCAGGATTCATGCAGAACACAGATGCATGACCATCAGGAAAGGGATAGGTGAGGATGTCGTAGAGTAAATGGTCACATCCTGATTGCGGGCAGGCAGTAACCACAGGAGAGGGTAAACACAGGAAAGGAAAGGAGAGAGGTACCTTTGGCACACTGTGAATGACATGGAGTATTGGGGTACAGTGGGACGGTGACGTACAGGGGGGGGGGATGCCATGAACGGTAGGTAGGCTGTCTAGAGGAACAGAGGCACATTGGAGTACAAGAGTAAGACACACTGTGAATTATAGGGAGTGTTAAGAAGCAGAGGGACCTTGGTGTACAAGGTAGGACACAAACTGAAAGATGGGGAGGAAAAGAGGAACCCTTTCTTGGACACACATCATGAATGATCGAGAGTATTGAGGAACAAATGGACCTCGGGGAGCAAGCATAACACACACACACACACACCTACCTACTGGAAATTATTGAGGGACAGATGAATGGTGGCCAGTACTGAGAACAACAAAACCCGTGTGTACAAGAGTGGGACACACACTGTGAATGGTGGGGAGTATTGAGGAATAGAACAACAATGGGATCCAGGGTCGGACACACATCATAAATGGTGGGTGTATTATGGAACCGACGTCCTTGTGGTACAAGTGTAGGACACACACTGTGAATGGTAGAGTGCACTATGGACCTCGAGGTACTGGTCAAGGATTCCTGGTGGTGATACCACACGTAACTAGAGTAGTGACAAAGATGCACGGGTCACTTTCCTTCATTAGCCAAAGGTGGTGATGGGGGAGGGGTGGGGAAGGGGGGAGGTGGGGTGGGGAAGGGGGGGAGGGGGATGACGGCAGGGGGGGAGGGGTACAAGACTGGAAGGTTACTTTGTAACTTTAGCTGCAACACTACATTCTTCACGCTGTTTATTTTCGACCTGACGTATGCATGCACGGTATAATCTGCCTCGACCGTAGCAGACCGGAGTATTCCGATGTCTCTGGGTGTGTGATAATAATGACCCAACAACAATTCATCACACACTGCTGCCCCAACACTTACCCTCGAGGACCCAGAGCAGCAGAGGAGTTTCCTCACAGACATGATTCCCAAAAGCGGATTTACATTTCCATGTCCCTGGATTTCAATTCCATCCTACCTGTTGAGGGAAAACAGAGAGTGTCAGGGTGGAGGTGAGGCCAGTGAGGACATTTGCCAAAGGATCTACAGGTATTTAAATGGGCAAGGGCTGATTAGAGATGGTTAGCATGGTTTTGTACGTGGACGGTTGTGTCCCACAAATCAGAGTTTTTTGAAAATGTGATCAAAAAGGTCGATGAGGGCAGAGCTGTAGATGTTGTATACATGGACTTCAGCAAAGCATTCAACACGATTTCACATGGTAGGCTACTCTGGAAGGTTTGAACACATGGGTTCCAAGGAGGGATAGTTGAATGGATAGAACATTGGCTTCATGGAAGGAAGAAGGGTGTTGGTGGAGGGTTGCTTCACAGACTGGAGGCCTGTGACTAGTGGTGTGCCTCAGGGTTCAGTGCTGGGTCTGTCACTGTTTGTCATCTACATCAATAATTTGGATGAGAACGTACAAGGCATGATTAGCAAGTTTGTAGATGATACAAAAGTGGTCGGTTTTGCAGATGCAGATGATGGTTGTGAAAATTTGCAACAGGATTTTGATCGATTTTTTTCACACAAAGGGTGGTGGTGAATGGAAGAAGCTGCCAGATGAGGTAGCTGAGGCAGGGACTATCCCAATGTTTAAGAAACAGTTAGATGTACATCGATAGGAATGGTTTGGAGGGATGTGGACCAAATGCGGTAGGTGGGACTAGTGTAGGTTGGACATGTTGGCCTGTGTGGTTGGGACATGTTGGGCTGGATGGCTGGCTTCCACGCTATATGACTCTATGATTATGATATTGCTCGTTACAGACTGATTGGAAATATGGGCAGAGAAATGGCAGATGGTGTTCAGCAGGTCCAATTAAGGGAAATATACAGTTAATGTTGAGGCATTAAATAAGGTTCCATATCTGGAAGGTTAGATCGCATGGGATCCAGGGAGAGCTAGTCGACTGGATAGAGAATTGGCTTCCTGGAACGAAGAAGAGGGTGATGATGGAAGGTTGTTTTTCAGACTGGAGGCCTGTGAGTCATGGTGTCATTCAGGGATCAGTGCTGGGCCCATTACTGTCTCTGGTTTATATCAACAACAGTAACATAATTCCTTGAAAGTGGTGTCACAGCTGGATAGGGTGATCAAGGAGTTTTTTGGCACATTGGCTTTCACCAATTTATTCCCGGCGCGGCCTACGGACTTTGGAAGCCGCCGACTCCGGTAGGTGGGGGCCGACTCTGGTGTCCACGCCGCTGAGGACGTCCCGCAGCCCCGACATCGGACAATGTCCAGGACCGCTCGCCACCCCGGCGAGCGGTCCTGGACATTGGGCCGCCCGTAGCTGCAACTGCGGAGGGCTTGGGGAGGCCCTGACCACAAGGAACAGTGGAGGAAGAGACTGACTTTGGTGCCTTCCCACACTGTGGGAAACTTTGATTCTGCTGTGTGGGGATGTTTTATGTTAAATTCTATAGTGTGTGTTCTTTATACCCTTTCTGGTTTAATCCCTCCCTTCACCACCTCCAGTTTAAATTCCAGTTGGAATATTTTGGAAGACCCAAGGACCAAGAACCAAGAACCAGTCATGGTACTGAGCATAGTTGTTGGGATGTTATGTTACAGTTATACAAAATGTTGGTGAGGCCAAATTTGGAGTATTGTGTTTGGTCATTCAGCTATAGGAAAGATGTTAAGCTGGACAGAGAACAGAGAAAACCTATGCAAATGTTGCCAGGTTTTGTGCGCCAGAGCTGTATGGGGAGGTTGGGCAGGCTAGGACTTTATTCCTTGGTGTTCAGGAGGAGGAGGGGTAATCTTATAGAGGTGTATAAGATCATCAGGGGAACAGATGGGGTAAATGGACAGTCTTTTACCCAGAGTAGGGGAACTAAGATTAAGGGGACATGGTTTTAAGTTGAAAGGTCAAAGAAAGGTTATATGGTTATTTAATAGGGACCCAAGGGACAACTATTTCACATTTAAAAGACATATGGACAGGTACATGGGTAGGAACGTGTTAGAGGGATATGGGCAAATGTGAGGAGGTGGGACAAGTCAATGGGCATCTTGGTCAGCATGGGCCATGTTTCCAGGCTGTATGATTCTATGACACTGTGACCCTTAACAGCATTGACCCTTAACAGGGGACCTTGGGGTCAAAGTCCATAACTCCCTGAAAGTATGTAGATTGATAAAGAAGGCATACGGAAAGCCACTCCCACTCCGTATCCGACCTCTCTGTCCTGGGTCTCCTCCATGGCCAGAGCGAGCAACACCGGAAATTGGAGGAACAGCACCTCATATTCCGCTTGGGGAGTCTGCATCCTGGGGGCATGAACATTGAATTCTCCCAATGTTGTTAGTCCTTGCTGTCTCCTCCCCTTCCTCAGCCCTCCTGCTTTCTCCTCCCATCCCCCAGCCTTCGGGCTCCTCCTCCTTTTTCCTTTCTTCTCCCCGCCTCCCCACCCCCGATCAGTCTGAAGAAGCGTTTCGGCCTGAAACGTTGCCTATTTCCTTCGCTCCATAGATGCTGCTGCACCCGCTGAGTTTCTCCAGCTTTTTTGTGTACCTTCGATTTTCCAGCATCTGCAGTTCCTTCTTAAACAACATATGGAAAGCCTGCCTGTATTAGTTGGGGCATTGCGTATAAAGATTCATCAAATGATGCCTGCATGTTTATCAGACTTTGGTAACTCGAGTATTGTGTGTATTTCTCTGGATCTTATTTCAAGAAGAAAGTGGTGGTGTTGGAGGGGGTGCAGAATAGGCTTATGGAGATGCGGTCTGATTATAATATATTAGCAATAAGGAGAGGTTCGACAAGCTTGGATTGTTATGTTTGGATCTTTGGAGAGCTGATAGAGGTTTATAACATTAGCCACAGGAGAAATTCTAGAAGACTGGATAATGTTGGCTAATGTTAAACCATTGTTTAAGAAGGCCAATAAAGACAAGTCAGGGAACTTCAAGCTGGGGAAACTGATGTCAGTGATGTGAAACTTGTTGGACATGAGTGTCAGGGCCAGGACCATAGAGCATTTGGGCTGGCATAGACTGATCAGGGATTATCAACATGTCTTGTGTGTAGGAACCTAGGAGCATTTGGACATGCACGGACCGATCAGGGATAATTAGCATCGCCTTGCGTATGGGAAATTGTGTCCCACCAATCCTCGGGTATTTTGAAGAAGTCACCAAGAGGAATGGTGTGCACAGTGCAGTGGATGTTGTTGGACTTTAGCACGAACTTTGACAAGGTCCTGGATGGAAAGCTTGTCTGGAAGCTGGAACCCAGGTGAATTTAAAATTGTCTTGGAGAAAGCAGTCAACAGTGGTGGATGGTTGCTTTTCTGATTGGAGACCTGTGACCAGTGGACTGACGCAGGCATTAACGGGTTGTCCCACTTGGGCGACCTAATTGGCGAGTTTAGAAGAGTTTGAAAAAATTACATGTTGAAGACCTCCTTCGACCTCCTTCGACTATGTTGAAGACCAGCTTTGACTAGCTATGACTAGCTACGACTAACTTTGGGAAAATTGGACACCGAATAGTGAAGGCGACCTCCTTTGATCTACTTCGACCTCCCTTCGACTATGATGAAGGCTATCTACGACTACCTTTGACTACCTTTGACTGCCCTCGATTACCTATGACTAACATGCCGACCTACTACGACCTACTGCGACTAAACCTACGAGTAAAAAAAGTAGCGATTTTTTTCCATGGCGACCTTTTTTTATTCGTGGGCATTTTTTTTAAATATAGTGAAGCCTGGGGTACGCGGAGACCACTCCGAGCATGAAGGATAGTTACGAAGACCTCCTACGATCTCGCGTCGACCATGCTGCGAGTATGAGTAGGGCAAACTCGCCAGAACTCGCAGATTAGGTTGCCCAAGTGGGACAGGTCTTTAGGGCTGGAGTCACTGGTGTTTGTTATTTATGTTCACGATTTGGAAGACGATGTTAACACTGTTAGCAAATTTGCAGATGACAGCTAAATTGATGGAATACAGGAAGGACATCTAACTTTTCAATAAGATTTGGATGAGTTAGGAAAGAGCACCAAGGAACAGCAAATACCATTTAATTTGGATAAGCGTGAGGTGTTGCACTATGGTAAGTTAAACCAGGTGGCAGTAAATTATAGAGCTGTGTAAAGTGTTGCAGAACAGAGAGATCTGGGAGCACCAGGTGCATGCTTCCCTGGAAGTGGTGAGTAAGGTGATGATGATGATATTTTATTGTCACATGTACTTGGTACAATGAACTTTTTTATTTTGCATGTAATACACAAAGCAAAGAGCCCCTTGCACATAATATGCGAATCGAGGACCAGAGGAGATAGGTTTATGGTGAAGGGGAAAAGATTTAATAGGAATCTGAGGGGTAACATTTTCACACAAAGGGTGGTGGGTGTATGGACAAGTTGCTGGCGGAGGTAGTTGAGGCTGGGACTATCCCAATATTTAAGAAACGGATAGATATATGGATAGGACGGGTTTGGATGAATATGGAACAAATGCTGGTAGGTGGGACTAATGTAGCCGAGACATTTTGGCCGGTGTAGGCAAGTTGGGCTGAAGGGCCAGTTTCACACTGTATCTCTCTATGACTATGACAAAGAATGTGAAGAGTTGCCATGTACAGGCCCCGACAAAATAATTCAATATAGTCTTGGTGGCCTCTCTTCATTGTTGGCAAATATCCACTGACTTGTGGCCTCCACAGCCTTCTGTGGCAAAGAATTCCACACATTCACCACCCTCTGACTAAAAAAAAATAACCTCATCTCCTTCCTAAAAGAAAGTCCTATAATTCTGTGGCTATGACCTCTACATTCTCCCACCAGTGGAAACATCCTCTCCACATTGACTTTATCCAAGCCTATCACTTTTCTGTATTTTTCAATGAGATTCCCTCTCATTCTGCTAAACTCCAGCGAGCACAGGCGCAGTGCCGAGAAATGCTCATCGTAGGTTAACCTACTCATTCCTGGGATCATTTTTGTAAACCTCCTCTGGACCCTCTCCAGAGCCAGTACATCCTTCCTCAGATAATCCTGACTCTGAGAGACATAGATCGGTTGTACAGTCAGAATCTATTTCCTCACGTGGCAAAGTCAAAGACTAGAGGGCATAGCTTTAAGGTGTGAGGGGCAAAGTTGAAAGGAAATGTGCAGGGCACCTTTGTTTTTACACAGAGGCTGGTGGGTTCCTGGAACGCGTTGCCTTGGGTGGTGATGGAGGCAGATACCATTGTGGCGACTCAGTGGTGTTTAGATAGGCACACAAACAGGGAGAGAATGGTGGGATGTGGATCATATGCAGGCAGAGGTGAGGTTGGCATCAAGGCCAGCAGAGATATGATGGGCAAAATGGTCTGTTCTATTACTGCACAAATCTATGCATTTTTAAAATTATTGTTCATGGTCGGCATGGACTAATATCACTATGATACACACCGTGAATAGTGGGGAGTATTGAGGAACAGCTGGACATCGAGGTAGAAGGGATGGATGCACACCATGAAGGGAGGGGAGTATTGAGGGACAGTGACCGTGGGTTACCTTTGCTTGATCTCCAATTAAACTCTTGTCTTAAACAAAGGATTATACATCACAGTTCCCTGGGATATCTGCGTCAGACACAGAGTGACGCTCCCTCCACAACGTCTCATCCCTACCTCAACACCGCTGTTATCTCCATCACAGGGGATTCCATGGAGATTCCTGGGAATGATTGCAATCCTGTGGTGATTGGGCTATGAAGGAGCCACTCGCTCGACTAGTGAGTGGGAACGTGTGAGTGTGCACACGCCGTGTTTGTGGGAGCCCGTGTGTGTCTCACTCTGGGAGATGCCTCTGTCCCAAGTCCAGGGCCCAACTGATGACCCCTGACCTCATTGTGACTCTTGCCCCTTTGTTGAGCCTCATCACACTGCTGGGGGAGGGGCGCCTCTTGCTGTGAGGGACCCTCCCCCTTCCCACACCTCCTACTCACCACCGACCCCCCCACTTCACCGGTACAGGACGTCCGGAGCTGGGGTCAGGTGGGAGCGGGAGAGAGAGGGATGGATGGAAAGATAGTGGGAGGAGAGGTAGGGGAGAGAGAAAGTGGGAGGGGGCAGGCGGGGGAGGAGAAACATCGATGGAAAAGAAGGAGCAAGGGGTTTAGATTTAGTTTAGTTTAGTTCAGAGATACAGCGCGGAAGCAGGCCCTTCGGCCCACCGAGTCCACAACGACCTGTGATCCCAGCACATTAACATTAACACACTGGGGACGTAGAAGCAGAAACATAGAAAATAGGTGCAGGTTAGGCCATTCGGCCCTTCGAGCCAGCACCACCATTCATTGTGATCATGGCTGATCATCCCCAATCAATAACCCGTGCTTGCCTTCTCCCCATATCCCTTGATTCCATTAGCCCCAAGAGCTCTACCTAACTCTCTCTTAAATCCATCCAGTGATTTGGCCTCCACTGCCCTCTGTGACAGGGAATTCCACAAATTCACAACTCCCTGGGCGAAAACGTTTTTTCTCACCTCAGTCTTAAATGGTCTCCCCTTTATTCTAAGACTGTAGCCCCTGATTCTGGACTCGCCCAACATTGGGAACATTTTTCCTGCATCTAGCTTGTCCATTTTTCCTGCATCTAGCTTGTTCTTTTATAATTTTATATGTTTCTATAAGATCCCCTCATCCTAAACTCCAGTAAATACAAGCCTAGTCTTTTCAATCTTTCCTCATATGACAGTCCCGCCATCCCAAGGATAAATCTCGTGAACCTACGCTGCACTGCCTCAATCACAAGGATGTCCTTCCTCAAATTAGGAGACCAAAACTGTACACAATACTCCAGCTGTGGTCTCACCAGAGCCGTATACAACTACAGAAGTACCTCTTTACTCCTATTCTGAAATCCTCTTGTTATGAAGGCCAACATTCCATTAGCTTTCTTCACTGCCTGCTGTACCTGTAAACCAACTTTCAGTGACTGGTGTACAAGGACGCCTAGGTCTCGCTGCACCTCCCCTTACCTAACCAAACCCCATTGGGATAATAATTTTCCCCCTTGTTTTTGCCGCCAAAGTGGATAACCTCACATTTATCTATATTATACTGCATCTGCCACGCATCTGCCCACTCACTCAACCTGTCCAGGTCACCCTGCAACCTCCTAACATCCTCTTCACAGCTCACACTGCCACCCAGCTTTGTGTCATCCGCAAACTTGCTAGTGTTGCTCCTAATTCCCTCTTCCATATCATTAATATATATGGTAAACAGTAGCGGCCCCAACACCGAGCCTTGCGGCACTCCATTCGCCACTGCCTGACATTCTGAAAAGGACCCGTTCACTCCTACTCTTTGCTTCCGGTCTGACCAACCAATTTTCTATCCATGTCAACACCCTTCCCCCAATACCATGTGCTCTAGTTTTAGTCACCAGTCTTCCGTGCGGGACAATTTACAATTTATACCAAGCCAATTAACCTACAAACCTCTTTGGAGTGTGGGAGGAAACCGAAGATCTCGGATAAACCCACGGGATCACGGGGAGAACGTACAAACTCCATACAGACAGCACCCATAGTCAGTATCGAATCCGGGTCTCTGGCGCTGTAAGCGCTGTAAGGCAGCAACTGTCCCGTTTCGCCACCGCAACGCCGCCGAGGAGGGAAAGAGTGGAGCAGGGACTGGCGTAGGTCGGGGGAAATCAAGAGTATTTAATTGTCATATGTACCAACAATGAGGCAGTGAGAATCTCTGCAGTATAACAGTATATAAGGGCGGCACAGTGGAGCAGCGGTAGAGTTGCTGCCTTATAACGCAGGAGACCCGGGTTTGATCCTGACTACCGGTGCTGTCTGTACGGAGTTTGTACGGTCTCCATGTGACTGCATGGGTTTTCTCTGCATGCTCCGCTTTCCTCCCACACTACAAAGATTTACAGATTTGTAAGCTAATTGCCTTTAATGAATTCCCTAGTGTGGATAGTGCTAGTGTACGGGTGATCGATGGTCGATGCGGATTCAGTGGGCTGAATGGCCTGTTTCCATGCTGTAACTGTAAAATCTAAAGTTAAATAAAGCAAAGAGAGCCCTAATGAAAAATGCTCATAGATAATATGTAATAAAGAAAAAATATTCAATGAATTAATAACCCCAATACTAGTACAAAAATGTCCGAAGTCCACTGTGCAACCAAGGAAAGTCCATTGTACATATAATAGTTTAGTCTGTGATTTGTTGTGTTCAAGAGATGATGGTTATTGGGAAGAAGCTGTTCTTGGTTTTCAGATTCCTACACTTTCTTCCCAGTAGTAGGAGTGTAATGAAGGAGTGGTGTGAGTCTTGGGCGACTGCCTTTGTGAAGCACCGCCTCCTCTCGATCCAAGTGAGGGGTTTGAGGAGTTAGAGCCTGCAGACCACCGGGGGAAGTGGTGGAGCAGCGGTGTGGGTAGCGTCTGTAGGTCAGGCCGCTACAACTGGACCGTTATAAAGAGGCCCGTTAAAATGATGGTCCACTGTATATATATATTATATATATACTGTAGATAGACATTAAATGCTGGAGTCATTCAGCAGGACAGGCAGCATCCCTGGAGAGAAGGAATGGGTGATATTGTTGCATCGAGACCCTTCTTCAGACTGAGAGCCAGGGGAGGGGAGATATAGAGAGATAAGGAAGTGTAAGGTGTGAGAACGAGACGTCAACGGGGATGGAGATAAAGGAAAATGTACAATAATCATTGTTAGCTAGGAGATGATTAACAACAAAGCAAACAGGGTTAAAGTGTAAACAGGGACAGTCAGACTGGTCGGAGAACTTGGAAGGTGAGGGATGGAGAGAGAAGGGAAGCAATGGTCACTTGAAGTTAGGTAAGTCAATATTCAGGAATATACATGCGGGAAAACTAAGGATATGGGATCTGTGCCGGCAGATAAGTATGCCATCGCAAACAGCATATAATCCTCCAATGTTTTCGCCACCTCCAAGGGGACCCCACTACTGGCCACATCTTCCCATCTCTACCCCTTTCTGCTTTCTGCAGACTGTTCCCTCTGAAACGCTCTGGTCAACTTCTCCTTTCCCCCCCTACCCCCCCCCCCCCCCCCAGGTATTTTCCTCTGCAACCGTAGGAGATATAACACCTGTCCCTTTACCTCCTCCCTTGACTCCATCCAAGGGCCCAAACACTTTCCAGATGAGGCAGAGGTTCACTTGCACCTCCTCCAACCACATCTACTGCATCTGCTGTTCCAGGTGTTAACTTCTCTACAACGGCGAGACACAGCACAGGCTCAGCGATCGTTTCGCTGAACACCTCTGCTCAGTCTGTCTTAGACAATAGACAACAAACAATAGGTGCAGGAGTAGGCCATTCGGCCTTTCGAGCCAGCACTGCCATTCAATGTGATCCTGGCTGATCATCCCCAATCAGTACCCCGTTCCTGCCTTCTCCCCATATCCCCTGACTCTGCTATTTTTAAGAGCCCTATCTAGCTCTTTCTTGAAAGCATCCAGAGAACCTGCCTCCACCGCCCTCTGAGGCAGAGAATTCCACAAACTTACCACTCTCAGTGAGAAAAAGTGTTTCCTCGTCTCCGTTCTAAATGGCTTACTCCTCATTCTTAAACTGTGGCCCCTGGTTCTGGACTCCCCCAACATCGGGAACATGTTTCCTGCCTCTAGCGTGTCCAAACCCTTAACAACCCTTATATGTTTCAATGAGATCACCTCTCATCCTTCTAATCTCCAGAGTGTACAAGCCCAGCTACTCCATTCTCTCAGCATATGACAGTCCCGCCATCCCGGGAATTAACCTTGTAAACCTACGCTGCACTCCCTCAATAGCAAGAATACCCTTCCTCAAATTAGGGGACCAAAACTGCACAAAATACTCCAGGTGCAGTCTCACTAGTCTCTGTACAACTGTAGAAGGACCTCTTTGCTCCTATATTCAATTCCTCTTGTTATAAAGGCCAACATGCCATTCGCTTTCTTCACTGCCTGCTGTACCTGCATGCTTATTTTCATAGACTGATGTACAAGGACCCCCAGATCCCGTTGTACTTCCCCTTTTCCCAACGACGCCATTTAGATGGTAATCTGCCTTCCTGTTTTTGATACCAAAGTGGATAACCTAACATTTATCTGCATTAAACTTCATCTGCCATGCATCTGCCCACTCCTCCAACCTGTCCAAATCACCCTGCATTCTCATAGCATCCTCGTCACAGTTAACACTGCCACCCAGCTTCGTGTCATCTGCAAATTTGCTAATATTACTTTGAATCCCTTCATCCAAATCATTGATGTATATTGTAAATAGCTGCGGTCCCAGCAACGAGCCTTGCAGTACCCCACTAGTCACTGCCTGCCATTCCGAAAGAGACCCGTTAATCCCTTCTCTTTGTTTCCTGTCTTCCAACCACTTCTCTATCCATGTCAGCACTCTACCCCCAATACCATGTGCCCTAATTTTGCCCACTAATCTCCTATGTGGGACCATATCAAATGCTTTCTGAAAGTTCAGGTACACTACATCCACTGGCTCTCCCTTGTCCATTGTCCTACTACATCCACTGGCTCTCCCTTGTCCATTGTCCTAGTTACATCTTCAAAAAAATCCAGAAGATTAGTCAAGCATGATTTCTCCTTCGTAAATCCATGCTGACTCGGACCGATCCTGTTACTGCTATCCAAATGTTTGGCTATCTCATCTTTTACAATTGACTCCAGCATCTTCCCCTCTGATGTCAGGCTAACAGGTCTATAATTCCCTCTTTTCTCTCTCCCGCCTTTCTTAAAAATTAACCGACGGTATTGGAAGAGACTGGGAACAAGGACTAGCTATAAAAAGATTTATTTCAAAAGAGAGGTGGGATAAACCTTTACTATATGTGCATAAATGCTCGATTAACATAAGACACACTCTACACACTAATACAATTTAAAATCTTACGTATATTATACTATTCAAAAACCAAAATAAGTAAACTTTTTCCTAACGTCTCACCTATTTGTGATAAATGCCGATCTCAAGAAGCTACTATAGCGCACTCATTTGTTTTTTGTATAAAAATTCAAAAATTCTGTACTGTAATTTTTGAAATCTCCACAAAATTATTTAAAATAAAACTGATACCAAAAGCAGAATGGATTATCTTTGGAACAATGGAAGGTAGCCCTGAACTAAATGTCTTTCAAAAGAATCTATTTAATTATGGGTTAATAACGGGAAAAAAGCTTATACTTAAATTCTGGAAAAACGCTCCTATACCAAAAATAAATATGTGGATTTCAAATATATTTGAAACATTATACCTGGAAGATATGAGACTCCTCCTTGCAGGCAAATCAGACCACTTCCAAAAGACGTGGTCTGCATTTATCGACTTTCTACAAGTATAAGGTGCAACAGTACTTTAAAAAATAAATGGTGTCAGGATCTGGTAAGGGGGGATGAAAAATACGAAGTTGGTATATCCCTTTTTGCGCGGTTTTCATAATAGAGCTTGTGTTTCTTTTTCTTTCTTTCTTTTCTATGGCCTATTTCTTAACTTTTTTCCCTAATTCTTTGTTTAATGGGTTTTTCTTTTTGATCACTCTTTCACACTAACACGACCCTCTCACTTTCTTTACTTTCGTTATTTCTATCTTTCCTTAAAGCTTATTGTAAATAGCTGGGGTCCCAGCACTGAGCCTTGCGGTACCCCACTAGTCACTGCCTGCCATTCTGAAAAAGACCCGTTTACTCCTACTCTTTGCTTCCTGTCTGCCAGCCAGTTCTCTATCCACATCAATACTGTACCCCCAATACCATGTGCTTTAAGTTTGTATGCTAATCGCTTATGTGGGACCTTGTCGAAAGCCTTCTGAAAGTCCAGATATAACACATCCACTGGTTCTCCCTTATCCACTCTACTAGTTACATCCTCGAAAAATTCTATAAGATTCGTCAGACATGATTTACCTTTCATAGATCCATGCTGACTGTCCAATGAACTCACCACTTTCCAAATGTGCTGCTGTCCCATCTTTAATAACTGACTAGCAGTTTCCCCACTACCGATGTTAGACTAACTGGTCTGTAATTCCCCGTTTTCTCTCTCCCTCCCTTTTTAAAAAATGGGGTTACATTAGCTACCCTCCAGTCCTCAGGAACTACTCCAGAATCTAAAGAGTTTTGAAAAATTATCACTAATGCATCCACTATTTCTACGGCTACTTCCTTAAGTACTCTGGGATGCAACTTATCCGGCCCTGGGGATTTATCAGCCTTTAATCCATTCAATTTACCTAACACCACTTCCTGGCTAACCTGGATTTCACTCAGTTCCTCCATCTCATTTAACTCCCGGTCCCTTGCTATTTCCGGCAGATTATTTATGTCTTCCTTAGTGAAGATAGAACCAAAGTAATTATTCAATTGGTCTGCCATGTCCTTGTTCCCCATGATCAATTTGCCTGTTTCTGACTGCAAGGGACCTACATTTGTTTTAACTAATCTTTTCCTCTTCACATATCTATAAAAGCTTTTGCAGTCAGTTTTTATGTTCCCTGCCAGTTTTCTTTCATAATCTATTTTCCCTTTCCTAATTAAGCCTTTTGTCCTCCTCTGCTGGACTCTGAATTTCTCCTAGTCCTCTGGTAGGCTGCTTGTTCTGGCTAATTTGTAGGCTTCCTCTTTTGTTTTGATACTATCCCTGATTTCCCATGTTATCTACGGATGCACTACCTTCCCTCATTTATTATTTTGCCAAACTGGGATGAACACTTGTTGTAGTTCATCCATGCAGTTTTTAAATGCCTTCCATTGCATATCCACCGTCAACCCTTTAAGAATCATTGGCCAGTCTATCTTGGCCAATTCACGTCTCATACCCTCAAAGTCACCTTTCTTTAAGTTCAGGACACTTGTTTCTGAATTAACAATGTCACTCTCCATCCTAATGAAGAACTCAACCATATTATGGTCACTCTTGCCCAAGGGGCCATGCACAACAAGACTGCTAACTAACCTTTCCTCATTACTCAATACCCAGTCTAGAATAGCCTGCTCTCTCGTTGGTTCTTCTACATGTTGGTTTAGAAAACTATCCCGCATACATTTCAAGAAATCCTCTTCCTCAGCACCACTGCCAATTTGATTCACCCAATCTATATGTAGAGCGAAGTCACCCATTATAATCGTTTTACCTTTGTTGCATGCGTTTCTAATTTCCTGTTTGATGCCATCCCCAACTCCACTACTACTGTTAGGTGGCCGGTACACCACTCCCACTAGCATTTTCTGCCCCTTAGTGTTTCGGTACTTTGGTTCTGTCTTTGCCAAGAAAGACACAAACAATCTCACAGAAATACTATGGTGACAGAGGATCTGGTGGGAGGGAGGAACTGAAGGGAATCCACATTAGTCAGGAAATGGTGTTCGGTAAACTGTTGGGAAATCCCACTGGCCTGATGGTCTGCATCCCAGAGTACTCAAGGAGGTGGCCTTAGAAATTGTGGATGCATTGGTGATCATTTTTCAATGTTCTCTCGACTCTGGATCAGTTCCCGTGAACTGGAGGGTAGCCAATGTAACGCCATTTCTTAAGAAAGGAAGGAGAGAGAAAACGGGGAATTATAGACCAGTTTGCCTTGCATCGGTAGTGGGGAAGATGCTGGAGTTGATTATTAAAGATGTTTTAACAGCATATTTGGAAAGCAGTGATGGGATTGGTCAAAGCCAGCATGGATTTATGAAGGGGAAATCATGCTTGATTAATCTTCTGGAATTTTATGAGGATGTAACAATTGATTAGGTTGAATAAGGTTGAATAGGTTGAATAAGTTAGGTCTTTATTCTCTGGAGCGCAGAAGGTTAAGGGGGGACTTGATAGAGGTCTTTAAAATGATGAGAGGGATAGACAGAGTTGATGTGGACAAGCTTTTCCCTTTGAGAATAGGGGAGATTCAAACAAGAGGACATGACTTCAGAATTAAGGGACAGAAGTTTAGGGGTAACAAGAGGGGGAATTTCTTTACTCAGAGAGTGGTAGCGGTGTGGAATGAGCTTCCAGTGGAAGTGGTGTCGGCAGGTTCATTGGTATAATTTAAAAATAAATTGGATAGGCATATGGATGAAAAGGGAATGGAGGGTTATGGTATGAGTGCAGGCAGGTGGGACTAAGGGAAAAAAGTTGTTCGGCACGGACTTGTAGGGCCGAGATGGCCTGTTTCCGTGCTGTAATTGTTATATGGTTATATGGTTAACAAGAGGAATGGATAAGGGATGGCGTATATGGACTTTCAAAAAGCCTTTGACAAGGTCCAACACAAGAGATTAGTGTGCAAAATTAGAGCACATAGTATTGGAGGTAGGGTACTGGTTAACAGACTGGATGCAAACAGTAGGACTTAACGGGTCCTTTTCAGAATGGCAGGTAGTGACAAGTGGGGTGCCGCAAGGCTCGGTGCTGGAACCCCAGTTATTTACAATATATTAACGATTTAGACAAGGGAATTAAATGTAACATCTCCCAAGTTTGCGGATGACACAAGGTGGGTGGCAGTGTGAACTGCGAGGAGGATGCCATGAGGCTGCAGGGTAACTTGGCTAGGTTGAATGAGTTGGCAGATGGATAGCAGATGCAATTTAATGTGGATGAAGGTTATCAATTGAGGTTCTCCACTTTGGTGGCAATAGCAGGAAGGCAGATTATTAACTGAATGGTGTCAGATTAGGAGAAGGGGAGGTGCAACGAGACCTGGGTATGCTTGTACATCAGTCACTGAAAGTAAGCATGCAGTTACAGCAGACAGTGAAGAAAGCCAATGGCCTTCATTGTGAGAAGATTTGAGTTTAGGGCAAGGAGGTCGGTCCTGGGTTGGGAGATTGCAACCTATACGTGGTCCGCCCTGTTTCAACAAATGCAATCAATAGTCAATAGTCAATAGTCTATTTATTTGTCATTTGGATCCCTGGAGGTCCAAATGAAATGCCGTTTCTGCAGCCATACATTACACACAAATAGACCCCAGACACAACATAATTTACAATTTTACATAAACATCCATCACATAGCTGTGATGGAAGGCCAAAAAAAACTTATCTCTCCACTGCACTCTCCCCCCCCCACCCCGATGTCAGAGTCAAAGTCAAAGCCCCCGGCTGGCGATGGCGATTGTCCCGCGGCCATTAAAGCCACGCCGGGTGGTGCGAGGTCGCACACCGGGTCTTGATGTTGGAGTCCCCGGCGTGCGCTCGCAGTGTCCCGCGGCCATTCCAGCCGCGCGGGGCAGTGGTGCTAGGCCCCAGGAGCTCTTCAACCCCGCAACTCGGGCGGGAGAAGTCGCCGTTGCAGGAGCCCTGAAAAGCGGTCTCCCTCCAGGGACCCGTGGGCTCCCGGTGCCGCCGTCCACAGAACTGCCGTTGGAGCCTCCGACTCTCCGGTAGCAGCAGCAGCAGCAGCAGCAGCAGCAGCGCTCCTCCACCGCTCCACCCGCTCCGGACTCGGCCAGCCCCGCGACGTTGACGGTGAGTCGGCACCTGAGTCCCCGGCTTCTTCCCGTTGGAGGCCGCTCCTCGTTGCGGCCTCAACGACAACTGAGACCCGACGAAGAAAAGGTCGGGTCTCCAGTGCAGGGAGAAATTTAAAAGTTTCCCCCCCCCTCCCACCCCACCCCCACCCCCCCCACACACACACACACACCCCAACATAAAATAACAAAAACTACATATAAACATAGACAAAAATAATAAAAACGCGGACAGGCTGCAGAGGCCGCTGCTGACCAGAGTCGCGCCGCCTACCGGATGGCAACCTGGCGTGTACAACAAATAAGATAAAATAGAACAAGTTGTCCTACAACTTTAGGCTGTGCACGCCATACGTAAGAACAAGAAGAAGAGGTCGCTCCTACTGCAATTGTACAGGATCCTGGTGAGACCGTACTGGAGCATTGTGTGCAATTTTGATCTCCTAATTTGAGGAAGGACATTCTTGCTATTGAGGGAGTGTAGCACAGGTTCACCAGGTTAATTCCCGTGATGGCGGGACTGACATATGAGATAAGAATGGGTGGACTGGCCTTGATTTCACTGGAATTTAGGATGAGAGGGCATCTTATACAAACATAAAATTCTCAAGGGATTGGACTAGATGCAGGAAAAATGTTCCCGATGTTGGGATAGTCCAGAACCAGGGGTCACAGTTTCAGACTGACATGAGGAAAAATATCTTCACCCAGTTGTTGAGAATCTGTGGAATTCGTAGAAGGCAGTGGAGGCCAATTCATTGGATGTTCGATCTAGCTCTTTGGGCAAAATAAATCAAGGGATATGGGGAAAAAGCAGGGACGGGGTACTGATTTTAGATAATATATCTCAATAGATGAAAGGCAGTGCTGGCTCGAAGGGCCAAATGGCTTACACCTGCACCTATTTTTCCATGTACCCCTGGATCAGATCCCAGCCTGTAACTTACTCCCGTGGATCTCCCTTCCGACAGCCATCTTGGACACAGACTAACATAGTAACTACATCCAAAAAAATCATCCCCCCACAGTGGTTACCACAAATTCCTGGATTAGATCCCAACACCAGGGATTTGGTATTGTATACAAACCCACCCCAACACCCTGGATTAGATTCTGGCTCATAATCCAATGTTATTCAAACTATAAACTTCAGGCCCCCCTGGATTAATAATAATAATAATAATACATTTTATTTTCGGGCGCCTTTCAATTCTCAAGGACACCTTACAAAGATTAACAGAAGAGATAAAAACATATAGTCGGAGAAAAATAAATAATAAGGACATCATCAATATACAAATTAAATATAGAAATCGCTCCAAAGACACAAAATCAAAAAACACAATGTGAAGAAAGAGCAGCGGCAGCTAAAGAGCGCCAGCGCCAGCGTCCACTCTCCCTTCCGACAGCCATCTTGGACACAGACTAACATAGTAACTACATACAAAAAAATCATCCCCCCACAGTGGTTACCACTGTGGGGGAAGGCACAGAGTCCAGTCCCCAACCCCAGTTCTCCCAAAAGGTCTATTGAGGCCACCGCTATTGCCTCTACGGAGGCCCGATGTTCCTGGCCGCTCTGGCCGGGTGGAGTTGCCCCGGCGTCGGGAGAGTCCTCACAGTGGCTGGGCCACCTGGAACGGCCACTTCCTAGCAGGGAATTGTCAGCTTAGGAAGCCAAGAGGGACGCACCGGGTTGGAGCTCCCAGGCTCCCGATGTTAAAGTCGGCGCCGCCCGCTCCGCTCCGCAGACCCGCAGCCCGGAGGTGTTGAACACAGCTCACCGGAGCTCCAGCGCGTCGATCCAGCGCGGCGACCCAGGCAAGGCATCGCCCGCTCCGCTCCACGATAGCGCTCCAGCGCTGTGCCGCCAACGAAGCCGAGGTGCTGGGCGGTCCCCGCCAGGAAACGGCGCTCCAAGCCCGCTGGTAGGCCACGAGGATGGGTCGATGGGCAGCCCGGAGAAAAAGCTGCCTCACTGACCAGGTAGGGACCTAGAAGTAAGATTACCTCCTTCCCCCCACATTAAGAAGTCGATTTCTCCTACAAACGAAAAACAAGACTTACTAAAAAACTGGAAAAAAAAATGGATTAAACGGACGGCTGCTGGTTAGCAGCCGTTCCCCAAGATGGCTCCTCCTCCCGATGACGATTAGACCCCGGCTTGTAATGCAGGAGATCATGCTGCTGAATTACACCCTCCCCCACCCTCACTATTGCCCCATTTCCTGCCAGAGTCACCTAAATTTACCATGTTCACGAAAATGGTCCTCGATCCCGGGCGTAAGGTTCAGAGGGCAGAGGTCACTGAAAACCCTCCTGTAAACCTTGCACTGCAAAACAACCAACGCCTGAACTTCAAGATCCAGCTTGAGGTAAGACCTACCGATCGATAAAGAGATAGACCACGGCGCAAGACCATTCAGGGTTCCCATACGGTTAGACCACACCAGAAACACCGTTCAGGGTTTCTGCCCAGTTAGACCACACTAGGAGAAACGTTCAGGGAGTAAATCATGGGGGAAGGGTTACAGTGGAGCGTGGGAATGCAGGATAGGATGGGGGATATGGTTGGGCCATTGATGGATAATTGGCACATATTCCACGACCCTTGACCATTCTTTACTTCCCCTCCTCTGTCTCCCCATCTCTCTCACATTCTCTCGTGCCCCACCTCTCTTATTTTTATCCCCTCTATTCCCACTCTCTTTGCCCCAATCTCTCCCCATCTCACTCTTCCACTCTTTCTCTGCCACTCTCTCCCCTCTCTGTCCAATCCTCTTCTCCCTTCTCTTCCCCCAACCCCCCCCCCCCCCCCCCCACTCTTTCTACCCCCTCTCTCTCTATCTTTTTCCCTTCCCTTGCTCCCCCCTCCCCTCCCTTTTATCTCTTCCACAGAACTGTATCCACGACACCTACAACAACATCCAGTTGGACATGACCTACGTAGCCAAGGGCTAGAGATCGGGCATGTACCCGGCTCCCATCCTCAAACAGGGCAGCACAGGAATCTGGAGCAGCGGGGTGTGTACTGGAGGGGCAGGATCGGGATGGATCAGGGAGGGATGACTTACAGGGATGGACCAGTGATGAGGAGATACATGATCAAACCAGGGGAAGGGAGCGGAGGGAAGTACCAGTGGGGAGAGGGTTCAGGGACGGACCAGTGAGGAGGGGGTTGAGGGACGGACCAGTGGGGAGGGGGTTGAGGGACGGACCAGTGGGGAGGGGGGAGGACGGACCAGTGGGGAGGGGGTTGAGGACGGACCAGTGGGGAGGGGGTTGAGGACGGACCAGTGGGGAGGGGGTTGAGGACGGACCAGTGAGGAGGGGGTTGAGGACGGACCAGTGGGGAGGGGACACGGATCAGTGACAGACAATAGCTGAATGGATAGCAAATTGGCTCCATGGAAGGATGCAGAGGGTGATGGTGGAAGGTTGCTTCTCAGACTGGAGGCCTGTGACTAGTGGTGTGCCTCAGGGTTCGGTGATGGGCCCGTGACTGTTTGTCATCTACATCAATGATTTGGATGAGAACATACAGGGCAGGATTAGCAAATTTGTTGATGATACAAAAGTTAGCGGTTTTGCAGATAGTGAAGATGGTCGTGAAAGATTGCAGCCGGATCGGAATCAATTGGCCAGGTGGGCTGTGGAATGGTTGGTGGAATTAAATGCAGGGAAGTGTGAGGTGTTGCATTTTCATCGAACAAGGGCAGGACCTACACAGTGAATGGTAGGTCTATGGGTAGTGTTGTAGAGCAGAGGGATCTAGGAGTATAAGTGCATGGTTCCGTGGAGGTCGAATCGCAGGTAGATAAGGTGGTCAAAAAAGCTTTTGCCACTTTGGGCTTCATCTGTCTTGAGTATTGAGTAAAGAAGTAGGGAGGTCATGTTGCAGTTGTATAGGATGTTGGTGAGACTGCATTTGGAATATTGTATTCAGTTCTTGGCACCATGTTATAGGATATTGTCAAGCTTAAAAGGGTTCAGTAAAGATTTATGAGAATGTTGCCAGGGCCAGAGGGTGAGAGCTATAGGGAGAGGTTGAGTAGGCTGGGCCTCTATTCCATGGAGCATAGGAGGATATGGGCTGATCTTATAGAGGTGTACAAAATCATGAGAGGAATAGATCGGGGAGACTTTTGCCCAGAGTAGGGGAATCGAGGACCAGATGACATCAGTTCAAGGTGAAGGGGAAAGATTTAATATGAATCTGAGGGGTAGCCTTTTCACACAAAGGGTTGTGGGTGTGTGGAACAAGCTGCCAGAGGAGGTAGTTGATTCTGGGACTATCCCATCATTTTAAAAACAGTTGGACAGGTATATGGATAAGATTGGAGGAATATGGACCAAGTGCAGGCAAGTGCGACTAGTCTAGCTGGGACATGTTGGCCTGCATGGGCGACTTCCACACTGTATCACTCTGACCAGGAGAAGGAGTTTAAGAGATGGACTGAGGAGAGTGATGGCCGGACCAGGGGGGAGAGGTTTGAGGGACGGACTGACGGCAAGGATTCAAGGCCAATGGGGGAGGGGGTTGAGAGGGAGGGAGACAGGGATTCAGGGACAGACCAGGGGGATGGGGCTGAGCATTGGACCAGGTGGATGGGGTTGATGAATGGGCCGGTGGGGAGGGGGTTGAGGTTTCATGGACGAATTGGGGCAGGGACGGGGGAAGATGGGATGTGAGCATATGTGCTGATGTGTCCCTCACCGCCCACAGCTGCCCTTTGAGCAGGAGTGTGGCTCAGACAACATCTGTACCGACCGTCTGAAGGTGTCATTCTCCATGAGTGGGTACGTAATCTAACACACCCCCTCCCCCAACCTTCCCCACACTCCAAGCCTCCCCCATCTCCAGCCCCTAGACCCCCCCACCTCATATGTATCCCCCCCCCCCCCCCAGGCCTTCCATCCTCCCCACCCTCCCCACCCCCCCCCCCTCTCCCCCCCCTTCTCTCCGCTCCCTGCACCTCCTCCTCCTCCTGCACCTCCACATCCTCTGCCCTCCACACCCTCTGCCCCCCCCCCCCCCCCCATCCCCAGCCCATCGCCGGCTCCTAGACCCACACCTCATCTCTACGATGCCTTTTCACCTCCGGTCCCTACACCGCTCTCCCCGTCTCTGACACCCTCTATCCCTGCAGCACCCAGTTCTTGGTCGTGGGGAGCCACACTACCCTTGGTCTGGACGTCTCCTTGGAGAATTGTGGAGAGAATTCCTACTTCACCGTGGTCACATTCCTCATCCCGAGGGGCCTTTCCTTCCGTAAGACCACCATTGTTCAGGTGAGACTGGGCTCTTTATTATCACCAGCACAGTCTAGGCACAATCCCCGATTACCATAAAGTGCATGGAAATAGCCCTGAAGTTTGGGCCGACAGGTTTTGGCACATTTTTCAAAGTCAAGTCGAGTCCGGTCTGTGCGCTCGGTTTCCTGGAGCGGCTCTTGATGCAGGCGAGCCCCAGGCTGCTACACAGCCTCCAGTCGCTGTCTCCTTCTGGGTTGTCCAGCAACCCATCATTCCCCTCCCCTCCTCTCCCCTCCCCTCCTCATCCCTCCTCATCCCTCCTCCTCCCCTCCCCATCCCTCCTCGCCCCCTCCTCTCCCCTCCTCTCCCCTCCCCTCTCCCCTCCACCCCCCCGAGCCCCTACCTCCTCTCCTCTCCTCTCCTCTCTCTCCTCTCCTCTCCTCTCCTCTCCTCTCCTCTCCTCTCCTCTCCTCTCCCCCCCCCCTCCCCTCCCCTCCCCCTCTCCTCTCCCCCCCCCTCTCCTCCTCCCCTCTCCTCTCCCCTCCTCTACTCTCCTCACCTCTCCCCTCTCCCCTCCTCTCCTCTCCCCTCTCCTCCCCTCCTCCCCTCCTCTCCTCTCCTCTCCTATACTTTCTCCTCTCCCCCCACTCCATCCTCCCCCCCCCCTCTCTGCCCCCCCCCTCCCCCTCCTCCTGCCCCCTCCTCCTCCGCCCCTCCTCCCCCCTCCTCTCCTCTCCCTTCCTCCCCTCACCTCGCCAACCTTGAGGGTGCAGAAGTTAACACCCCGGTTCACTCTCTCACTGGCCCTTGCTCCTCGTGTCTGCCATCGCCAGCTTCCCCCTCCTCTCTCCACCCTCCTCCACCTTCCATCCACCCTCCATCCTTCCACCAACCTCCCTCTACTCTCCCTCCCTCCACCCTCCTCTCTCCTCTCGGGGGGTGAGTAGGGCCAGGGTTACTGGATGTCCCCTACAGGCCGCGGCCCACCAGTCCATGCTCCTGGCCGCATGGCTCTCCCCGATAGGATGTCACCTAAAGGGAAGATCTAACATATATCCAGCCGGTGTTCAGTTTGAGTTGATGAGGGAGGAAGCAGTGAAATGCTCCGTTGTCCAAAGTACCCCAGTCTAGGACCACTGCCCACTGACAGCATTGCAAGTTTACATTGTTGCTTTAAAGACAATCACAACAAGTTCAGTTGAGTTCATTGTCACCTGTACCGACTTTACTGTCAGCGGAAAGACTACATGATTCCAATCAAACCGTCTACAATGTACAGATACAATTTAAAGGGAACAACTTTTAGTGCAATGTAAAGTCCAGTAAATTTGGATTAAAGATAGTTCCACTGTTGTTGATGGTAGGTCAGGAGCCGCTCTGCAGTTGGTGATTGGATGGTTTAGTGGCTTGATAAAAACTTACTTTAGAGATACAGCACACAAACAGGCCCGTTGCCCCACCGAGTCCATGTCGACCAGCGATCCCCACACACAAACACGATCCAACACATACTTGGTATAATTTACATTTATACCAAGCCAATTAACCTACAAAACTGGACGTCTTTGGAACGTGGGAGGAAACAGGAACGACCTGGAGAAAATCCACACAGGTCATGGGGAGAACGTACAAACTGTGCAGACAGCAACTGTAGTCGGGATCAAAGCGAGGTCTTCGACGCTGTAAGCAGCAACGTACCGCTACGCCACCGTGTTACAGGGACGGTGGGAAGAAATTTTTTCAGAATCTGGAGGTGTGCATTTTCACACTTCTGTACCACTTGCCTGATGGTAAAGGAGAGAAGAGGGAGTGACTGGGGTGAGGCTGGCCTTTGATTATGCTGCTGGCATTGCCAAGCAGCGTGGTGTAGATGGAGTCGATGGAAAGGAGGTTGGTTTGTGTGATGGTCTGTGTTAAACAATGCTCTGGGAAAAGTTCAAAAGTAATTGAAAGAATTAGTCCATTCGGCCCATCAAGTCTACTAGATGGTTGATCTCTCTTTCCCTCTCAACCCAATTCTCTTGCCTGCTCCCCATAACCTTTTAAGAACCTATCAATCTCTTCTTTAAACATACCCAATGACTTGGTCCACAGCTGTCTATGGCAATGAATTCCACAGATACACCACCCTCTAGCTAAATAAATCTCTCCTCATGTCAGTATTGCAGCTGGGCAAAAGGGATAACATAAGCATGAGGGAGGAGCTAGCCAAAGTTGACTGGTAAGGGACACTAGCTGGAATGATGATGGAACAGCAATGGCAGGAATTTCTGGGAATAATCCAGAAGATGCAGGATCTTATCATTCCAAAGAAAGATTCTAGGGGGTGAAAGTCAACTGTGGATGATAAGGGAAGTCAAGAACAATATAAAACTAAAAGAGAAGGCGTATAACATGGCAAAGATTAGTGGAAAGCCAGAGGATTGGGAAGCTTTTAAAGAACATAGAAATTACATATTAATATAGAAACATAGAAAATAGGTGCAGGAGGAGGCTATTCGGCCCTTCGAGCCAGCACCGCCATTCATTGTGATCAAGGCTGATCGTTCTCTATCAATAACCCGTGCCTGCCTTCTCCCCATATCCCTTGATTCAACTAGCCCCTAGAGCGCTATCTAACTCTCTCTTAAATCCATCCAGTGATTTGGTCTCCACTGCTCTCTGTGGCAGGGAATTTCATAAATTCACAACTCTCTGGGTGAAATTTTTTTTTCTCACGGTCTTAAATGACCTCCCCTTTATTCTAAGACTGTGGCCCCTGGTTCTGGACACGGCCAACATTGGGAACATTTTTCCTGCATCTAGCTTGTCCGGTCCTTTTATAATTTTATATGTTTCTATAAGATCCCCCTCAACCTTCTAAACTCCAGTGAATACAAACCTAGTCTTTTCAATCTTTCCTTATATGACAGTCCCGCCATCCCAGGGATCAATCTTGTGAACCTACGTTTGCACTGCCTCAATCACAAGGATGTCCTTTCTCAGATTAGGAGACCAAAACTGTACACAATACTCCAGATGTGGTCTTACCAGAGCCCTATACAATTGCAGAAGAACCTCTTTACTCCTATACTGAAATCCTCTTGTTATGAAGGCCAACATTCCTTCTAACATCCTCTTCACAATTCACACTGCCACCCAGCTTTGTGTCATCCGCAAACTTGCTAATGTTGCACCTAATTCCCTCTTCCAAATCATTAATATATATGTTAAACAGCAGCCTCAACACCGAGCCTTGCGGCACTCCACCAGCCACTGCCTGCTTTCTGAAAAGGACCCATTCACTCCTACTCTTTGCTCTGGTCTGCCAACCAATTTTCTATCCATGTCAACACCCTACCCCCAATACCATGTGCTCTAATTTTAGTCACCAGTCTCCTGTGCGGGACCTTATCAAAGCTTTTTTGAAAGTCTAGATACATTACATCCACTGGCACCCATTCATCCATTTTACTTGTCACATCCTCAAAAAATTCCAGAAGATTAGTCAAGCATGATTTTCCTTTCATAAATCCATGTTGACTTGTATTCATCATTTTACTGCTATCCAAATGCCCATTATTACTTTTTTAATAATTGACTCCAGCATCTTTCCCACCACTGAAGTCTGGTCTGTAATTCCCCGTTTTCTCCCTCGCTCCTTTCTTGAAAAGTGGGATAACATTAGCTATCCTCCAATCCACAGGAACTGATCCTGAATCTATTGAACATTGGAAAATGATCACCAATGCGTCCACTATTTCTAGAGCTACCTCCCTGAGGACCCAGGGATGCAGACCATCAGATCCAGGGGATTTATCATCCTTCAATTCCATTAGCCTACCTAATACAATTTCTCGCCTAATGTAAATTTATTTCAGTTCCTCTGCCCCCTTAGATCCTCTGTACATCTGGGAGATTGTTTAGTCTTCCGTAATGAAGACAGATCTGAAGTACCTATTCAACTCTTCTGCCATTTCCTTGTTGCCCATAATAATTTCACCCGTGTCTGCCTTCAAGGGACCCACATTTGACTTTGCTACTCTTTTTCCCTTAACATATCTAAAGAAGCTTTTACTGTCCTTTATATTCCTGGCCAGCTTCCCTTCGTACTTCATCTTTTCAGCCCGTATTGCCCGTTTTGTTTCCTTCTGTTGCCCTATGAAAGTTTCCAAATCCTCTGTCTTTCGGCTACTCTTTGCTGTGTTATACATATTTTCTTTTAGTTTTATTCTATCACTAACTTCTCTTGTCAGCCACGGTTGCCTCCTACTCCCCTTAGAATCTTTCTTCCTTTTTGGAATGAAATGATCCTGCTTCTTCCGGATTATGCCCAGAAATTCCTGCCATTGCTGTTCCACCGTCATTCCTGCTAGGATCCCTTTCCAGTCTACTTTGGCCAGCTCCCCTCTCATGCCTTCATAGTCCCCTTTGCTCAACTGCATCACTGCCACTTCCGATTTAACTTTCTCCTTCTCAAATTGCAGATTAAAACTAATCATATTATGATCACTACCTCCAAGCGGTTCTTTTACCTCGAGTTTTCTTATCATATCTGGTTCATTGGACAACACTAAATCCAGAATTGCCTTTTCTCTGGTCGGCTCCATTACAAGCTGCTCTAAGAATCCATCTCGGAGGCATTCTACAAACTCTCTTTCTTGGGGTCCTGAACCAACCTGATTTTCTCAGTCTACCTTCATATTGAAATCCACCATCACCACAGTGGCATTACCTTTGTTACATTCAGTTATATAAAGAGTAAGAAAGAGGCAAGAGTGGACGTTAGACCACTGGAGAATGATGCAGGAGAAGTGATAATGGGGAATAAAGAAATGGCAGAGGAGCTGAATAACTTTTTAGCATCAGTTTTCACAGTGGAAGACACCAGCAACACGCCTGAAATTCAACAGAGTCTGGGGTGGAAGTTAGTGACTATTAGTAGGTAGAAGGTGCTTGGGAAACTGAAAGGGCTAAAGGTGGATAAGTCTCCGGGACTGGAGAGACTGTACCCTAAACCTGTCTTTAGAGATTGTGGAGGCATTGATATTTCAAAAGTCACTTGAGTCAGTAGTGCAATGATGGGAAAATTGTCAATATTACCCCGCTGCACAAGAAGGGAGCAAAGCAGAATAGTGGGAACTATAGGCCGGTTAGTCTGACTTCGGTGGTTGGTAGGATTTTGGAGTCCATTGTAAAGGATGAGGTTACGGAGTACTTGGAAGTTCACGATAAAATAGGCTGAAGTCAGCATGGCTTTGTGAAGGGGCGGTCTTGCTTGACAAATTTACTGGAATTCTTTGAAGAAGTAAATAGGACAGACAAAGGAGAGTCAGATGTTGTTTACTTCAGAAAACCACATGTTAGGCTGCTAAGGTGGATGAGAGCCCATGGTATTAAAGGGCAGATACTAGCATGGATAGCTGGTTGGCTGGATGGCAGAAGACAAAGAGTGGCAATAAAGGGGGCTTTTTCTGGTTGGCTGCCTGTGACTAGTGGAGTTCCGCAGGGCTCGGTGCTGGGGCCGCTACTCTTCACGTTGTATGTTAATGATTTGGATGAGGGGACTGAAGGCATTGTGACCAAGTTTGTGGATGATACGAAAATATGTGGAAGGGCATGTAGTGTAGAGAAAGCAGAGACTCTGCAGAAGGACTTGGACCGGCTGGGGGAGTGGGCAGAGAAGTGGCAGATGGAATATAGTGTAGCAAAGTGTGGAGTCGTGCATTGTGGTAGTAGGAATACAGGCGTAGACTGGTTTCTAAATGGGGAGAGAATCCAGAAATCGGAGGTGCAAAAGGACTTGAGAATGCTGGTTCAGGATTCCCAAAGAGTTAATCTGCAAGTCGAATCAAAGAAACTCAATGCTAGCAATTATTTTGAGAGGGCTTTAATACAAAGACAGGGTTGTAATGTTGAGGCTCTATAAGGAGCTGGTCTTCTTGTCATGTTGCTGCACTTCTCCAAGTCACTTCATGACGCAGTCTCTGTCACGTGGGTTGAAGACCTTGAGATCTTCAGGTTTGCAGGTCTGTGGGAAGAGGGGGCAGGTAAATCAATGCTCCATAGTTTGGGTTGCCTCCCCGCAGTCACGTTCGGTTGGTCTAACGTTGTTCTGCATGAGGGCTTTGTACCGTTCGACCCGTGTTCTGAGGCGGTTGAGACAGAGCCAGACTGGCCATGTCTCCCTCGCTCCCAATGGGTAGAGTGTCTGTGTGTGGGGTTTTGATTCCAGGTGCTGGTAAGGCCACATTTGGAATTGTGAGCAATTCTGGGCACCATATCTGAGCAAGGATGTGCTGGCTCTGGGGAGGGTCCAGAGGAGATCCTAGGAATTAGTAGGTTAACCTATGATGAGTGTTTGTCGGCACTGGGCCTCTTTCTCCCTCTATCTCTATCTCTCTCCCCCTCTCCCTCTCTCCCTCTCTCCCTCCACTGGTTCCAGCCCAACAGCCTGAACTTTGTCCTTCCACCACAACCCACAGCCTTCTATGAGTAAAGCAGTTTCCAATTCATGACACCAAGTTAGTGTTAATCGTGCAACTTCTGCATTGGCCCCTTGGGCAAGAGCGACCATAATATGGTTGAGTTCTTCATTAGGATGGAGTGTGACATTGTTAATTCAGAAGCAATGGTTCTGAACTTAAAGAAAGGTAACTTTGAGGGTATAAGACGTGAATTGGCCAAGATTGACTGGCAATTAATTCTAAAAGGGTTGACGGTGGATATGCAATGGAAGGCATTTAAAGACTGCATGGATGAACTACAACAATTGTTCATCCCAGTTTGGCAAAAGAATAAATCAGGGAAGGTAGTGCATCCGTGGATAACAAGGGAAACCAGGCATAGTATGAAAGCAAAATATTAAGTGTACAAATTAGCCAGAAAAAGCAGCCTACCCAGAGGACTAGGAGAAATTCAGAGACCAGGAGAGGAGGACAAAGGGCTTGATTAGGAAAGGGAAAATAGATTATGAAAGAAAACTGGCAGGGAACATAAAAACTGACTGCAAAAGTTTTTATAGATATGTGAAGAGAAAGAGATTAGTAAATACAAATGTAGGTCCCTTGCAGTCAGAAACAGGTGAATTGATCATGGGGAACAAGGACATGGCGGACCAATTGAATAACTACTTTGGTTCTGTCTTCACTAAGGAAGACATAAATAATCTGCCGGAAATAGCAGGGGACCGCGGGTCAAAGGAGTTGGAGGAATTGAGTGAAATCCAGGTTAGTCGGGAAGTGGTGTTGGGTAAATTGAATGGATTAAAGGCCGATAAATCCCCAGGGCCAGATAGGCTGCATCCCAGAGTACTTAAGGAAGTAGCTCCAGAAATAGTGGATGCATTAGTAATAATCTTTCAAAACTCTTTAGATTCTGGAGTAGTTCCTGAAGATTGGCGGGGGGCAGATGGAAGGGGTAGTGAGGAGGGAGCGCTGTGGGATGATGAGGGAGTGTTGTGGGGGGGGGAGGGGGTACGTGTATTCCTATCGTGGGAACTGATTCCAGCTCAAACGTTCTCTGTTGCCAGTAACAATGAAGCCCATGACACACGAGGAAGTTTCCAATTAAAGAGCATCATAGTTAAATACGAGGTTAACGTCATCATCAAAGGGTGAGTGGCTGCAGCACAGACGCTCAGGAGGGGGAGGTGGGCTGTGAGGGGATAACATTGGGGGGCAGTTCGCTGTGGGCAGGAAATGGGGGATGTGAGTGGGGAGGGGAGGGTGGGGGAGGGGGAGG